>NC_135328.1:134905135-134954946 GCF_023851605.1 Tamandua tetradactyla
TTCGTGCAGTACGTGAAAGGGAAGACCGCGTTCCCTACCTTTAGTGGTCAGAAAATCTATCTTTGAAAAACACTGCCTTTCTGCTATTGGACAGCAAGCCCAAGCTCGGTTTGGGCAAGAAAGTGATTTTACCAAAACCTGCAGGTTCCCTCCTCTGCTTTGCGTGATAAAGACCATGTTTCCACAGTGCTCACTTGTCTGGTGTGAGGGTTACGGTTGGTGTTTGGGTGAAATCGGTAGAAGAAGGAGCTGGCCAGACGCATTTTTCCCTTCCTACAGTTATTGAGTGAATCACACCATTTGTCTTAAGAACGCACAGTGTGTTACTTGAAGTGAGCCAGGCATTCGGAGTGGAAGAGTAAGAAGAACTTCCTGCAGCTATTTCAGAGTTTCACCCTAAATGTCTTAGGAATACACAGAATGCTTTGTGAGGTGATCCAAGCACTCAGTTTGCAGGAGTAAGAAGAAACCAAAGTCAAAGTGCTTTCTTGCCACTACTGGCATGAAAAGCAACAGCCTGGTAAACAGTCAATTTTCTGGTATCGGAATGTACCCAAATAATCAGTTTTGCAAAGAGAGATAAGTAGGAGCAAGGGAGCCTCGATCCCCTTTAAGAGGGAACGCAGCCTTTCGTCAGCGCACACACTGGACACGATTGGGGGTAGGCCCAAAGTCACCTTCGTGCAGTACGTGAAAGGGAAGACCGCGTTCTCTACCTTTAGTGGTCAGAAAATCTATCTTTGAAAAACACTGTTTTTCTGATCTTGGAAAGCAAGTCCAAGTTCGGTTTGGGCAAGAAAGTGACTTTACCAAAACCTGCAGATTCCCTCCCTCTGCTTTGCGTGATAAAGACCATGTTTCCACAGTACTCACTTGTCTGCCATGTGAAAACTGAGAGAACTTTGTTTTCATTGTCAGTGGAACAGCAGCAGAAATGCTATTCCTGTTTTAATGTGAGTGCGAAACACTGCCTCCCTGAACTCTCACTTTCTGCTGTTGAAAGGAGTCTTAGGGTGAAGGTGAGAGTTGGGGTCGGGGTAAAGGCTGGGAGGGCAAAGGAAACCGGAGAGACGCATAGTTTGCCTTTCTGCAGGTATTTGAGAGTTTCACCCTAATTGTCTTAGGAACACACAGAATGCTTTGTGAAAAGATCTAGGCACTCAGTTTGGAGGAGTAAGAAGAAACCAAAGTCAAAGTGCTTTCTTGCCACTACTGGCATGAAAAGCAGCAGCCTGGTAAACTGTTAATTTCCTGGTAAACTGTTAATTTCCTGGTATCAGAATGTACCCAAATAATCAGTTTTGAAAAGAGAGTTAAGTAGGATCAAGGCTGCCTCGATTCCTTTAAAGAGGGAAAGCAGCTGTTCGTCAGCATACCCACTGAACACGATTGGAGGTAGGCCCAAAATGACCTTCGTGCAGTACGTCACAGGGAAGACCGCGTTCCCTACCTTTAGGGGTCAGAAAATCTATCTTTGAAAAACACTGTTTTCCTGGTCTTGGAAAGCAAGCCCAGTTTGGTTTGGGCAGGAAAGTGACTTTATCAAAACCTGCAGATTCCCTCCCTCTGCTTTGCATGATAAACACCATGTTTCCACAGTGCTCACTTGTCTGCCATGTGAAAACTGAGAGAACTTTGTTTTGTCAAGGTCAGTGGAACAGCAGCAGAAATGCTATTCCTGTGGTAATGTGGGTGCAAAACAGTGCCTCCCTGAACTCTCACTTCCTGCTGTTGAAGGGAGTCTTAAGGGTAAAGGTGGGATGTTGTTTGTAATTAGAAATCCTGCAAAAATGCTTCCTATTGCTAGGCGTTTAATTGGGTTGAGTAAACATGGATTGTTTTCGTTAATGGAAATAGTTGTTTGAAATCGGGGCTGGCTTAGCAGGGAGAAGAAGATAATTCGAGTACTGTATACGGCTCTTAGGGTTGTGGCAATTAGGGTAATTAAGAGTGCTCAGGCGTTTGTGTTTGAGGTGTTTGCTGTTTCGATGATAATATCTTTAGAGTAGAAGCCTGTAAGGAATGGTATTCCTGTAAGTGCTAGGCTTCCGATGATGAGGGAGGAGGTGGTTAGTGGTAATGCATTAAATAGTCCTCCTATTTTTCGGATGTCTTGCTCATTGTTTAGGCTGTGGATGATGGATCCTGAACATAGGAATAGTATTGCTTTGAAGAAGGCGTGTGTACAGATGTGCAGGAAGGCTAGGTATGGTTGGTTGAGTCCAATTGTTACTATTATCAGCCCTAATTGACTTGATGTTGAAAATGCTACAATTTTTTTAATGTCATTTTGTGTTAGGGCGCATATAGCGGTGAATAGTGTGGTTATAGCCCCTAAGCAAAGGGCTATTGTAAGGATTAGTTGGTTAGTTTGTAGTAGTGGATGGAATCGTACTAATAGAAATACCCCTGCTACTACTATAGTACTTGAGTGTAGAAGTGCTGATACTGGAGTTGGGCCTTCTATTGCAGATGGGAGTCATGGGTGGAGCCCGAATTGGGCTGATTTTCCTATGGCAGCTAGGAGTAGACCTATTAGTGGAATTGGGGTTATATTTGGGTTAAGTATGAAGATTTGCTGTATGTCCCATGAGTTAGAGTTGAGTATAAATCAAGCTAAGGCTATGATTAGGCCAATGTCTCCGATTCGGTTATATAGGACTGTTTGTAGTGCTGCGGTGTTGGCATCGGCTCGCCCATATCATCATCCGATTAGTAGGAATGACATAATGCCAACTCCTTCTCAGCCGATAAACAGTTGGAATAGGTTATTGGCTGTTACTAAGATAATTATTGTGATGAGAAACAGTAGTAGGTATTTAAAAAATTGATTGATGTATGGGTCTGAGTTCATGTACCATATGGAGAATTCTATGATGGACCATGTTACGAAAAGTGTGACTGTAACAAATATTAGTGAGAAGTAGTCTATCTTGAAGCTTATGGAGAGTTTTATTGTTTGTACTGTGATTCAGTGTCAGTTTGAGATAATGGTTTCTTGGTCTGATATTAAGAATTAAGAATATAGTGGTTGGGATTATGCTGGTTGTGAAGGCATATATAATTGAGGTTTTTACATGATAGGGGTATGTTGTTTTGTTGTTTGTTAGAATTGGTGTTATGATTGGGAGCATTAAGATTATAATAGTTGTTATGGTGAATAGTGTGAATGCATTTATTACTTTTATTTGGAGTTGCACCAAATTTTTGGTTCCTAAGACCAATGGATTACTTTTATCCTATAAAAGTAAGAAAGCCATTTTTTATGAATGGGTGCAGGAGTTAGCAGTTCTTGCATTGATCTTTCTCGGTGGATAAGAGTTTTTATATTCTGTCTTTAGATTCACAATCTAGTGTTTTGTGTAAATTATATCCGCAGTAGGATAGGTCGAGAATTAGTTTTGGGTGGATTGATAGCAGGATTAGTGGTAGGAGGTGTATTAGCATGAGGCTGTTTTCTCGTGTGAAGGTTGGTTTGATTATGTGGGCATGTGATGTTGGTTTTCCTCGTTGGGTTATGATTAGCATGTAAAGTGAGTATAAAGCTGTGATTACTACGTTTAGGCCTATTAGTAGTATTGTGAAGTTTGATCATGCGAATGATGGGATTATTACGAATAGTTTCCCGACCAGGTTGATTGATGGTGGTAGGGCTAGGTTAGTTAGACTTGCTAATAACCATCAGGAAGCCATTAATGGGATGATTGTTTGAAGGCCTCGTGCTAGGATTATGGTGCGACTGTGAATTCGTTCATAGTTTGTGTTGGCCAGACAGAATAGTATGGAAGATGTTAGTCCGTGAGCGATTATTATTACGGAAGCTCCGATGAAGCTTAGTGGAGTTTGGATTATAATAGCTATAATCACTAGTGCCATGTGACTTACTGATGAGTAGGCGATTAGGGATTTTAGATCTGTTTGACGTAGGCAGATTGAGCTGGTTATAATTATGCCTCATAGGGATAATATAATAAATGGGTAGGCTATATATTCTGTAAGTGGATCTAGTATTACGGTGATACGCAGTATTCCGTAGCCTCCTAGTTTTAGCAAGATAGCTGCTAGAACTATGGATCCTGCAATTGGTGCTTCAACGTGAGCTTTTGGGAGTCACAGGTGTAGGCCATAGGGTGGTATTTTGACCATGAATGCTATAATACATGCTAGTCATAGGAAGTTTGATGCTCATTGTGTTGGTAGTAGTTGGGTTAGATATTTTATTGTTAGTAGATTTAGTGAACCTGAGTTGTTTTGGATATATGTTAATGCTACTAAAAGGGGCAGCGAGCCTATAAGGGTGTAGAATAGAAAGTAAATTCCTGCATTTAGTCGTTCTGTTTGGTTTCCTCATCGGGTGATGATGATAAGGGTTGGGATTAGTGTTGCCTCAAATAGGATATAGAATAGAAGTAATTCTGTGGCTGTGAAGGTTATAATTAGGAGTATTTGTAGTATAATTAGTATTGAGATATATAGTTTTTTTCGTGTAATTGTTTCTTTGGAGAGGTGAGATTGGCTTGCTAGAAGTATTAAGGGTAGTAGTCATATGGTTAGTGCTAGTAATGGGGTTGATAATGGGTCTGCGAAGAAAGTAGTGGAGAAGTTTAGGCTTAGGTCAAATGGTTGATAAAATAGATGTAGGCCAATTAAGCTGATTAACAGGCTGTGAATGGTTGAGTTAATTCATAGTGTTTCTTTCTTTGAGAGTCAAGTCAGTGGAAGTAGTATTATAGTTGGGATAATAAGTTTTAGCATTGTAGGAGATTAAGGTTTTGTACATAGTCTAGTCCATAGGTGTTCGATACGGTGACCAGTAGGGCTAGACCTACAGCAGCTTCGCATGCTGCGAATACTATTAATATTACTGGCATTATACTTGATAGTGTGAAGGATATATTTAGTATGGTTACTGTGCTTAGAATAAATAATGATAATATTATGCCTTCTAGGCATAGTAGCGATGATATTAGATGGGATCGGTATATCAAGAGTCCAAGTAGTGCTATAGTAAATGCTAGTAGGATGTTTATGTAAATTGATGACATATGATAATCATGTATTGGATCATGATTTAATGAGTCGAAATCATTTGTTTTAAGTTAAACTAATTATCATATTCTGTTCATTCTAGTCCTTTTTGGATTCATTCGTAAGCTAAGCCCAGTCCTAGTAAGGAGATTAAGAATAAGGCTGTGATTAGTACTGGTTCGAGTTGGTTGTTTTGTGTTGCTCAAGGAAGTGGTAATAGTAGGGCAATTTCTAGGTCAAAAAGTAAAAAGGTAATTGCGATTAGGAAGAATTTTATTGAGAATGGAAGTCGGGCTGATCCTATCGGGTCAAATCCGCACTCATATGGGCTTGATTTTTCAGAATAATTGTTGAGTTGTGATAATCAGAATGCGATAGTTACTAGTAGTAGGGCTAGGGTGATGTTAGTTATTAAAGTTAATACTATATTAATTACCCTTTTCCAGGTTTGTCTGGAACTTGCTAATTGGAAGTCAGCTGTACTTGTTTTTACTAAAAGGATAAGATCCTCATCAATAAATTGATACGTAGAGGAATAGTCACACTACATCTACAAAATGTCAATATCAGGCTGCAGCTTCAAAGCCAAAATGGTGATTTGATGTGAAATGGAATTTTAGTTGGTGGAAGAAGCATACAATTAGGAATGATGAGCCAATAATTACGTGCAGTCCGTGGAATCCTGTGGCCATGAAGAATGTTGATCCGTATACTCCGTCGGAGATCGTAAATGGGGCTTCAAAGTATTCTGATGCCTGTAGTAAGGTAAAGTAAACTCCTAGTGAGATAGTAATGAATAGTGCTTGTAGCATGTGTGTGCGATTTCCTTCTATAAGACTGTGGTGGGCTCATGTAGTGGATACTCCTGAGGCTAGTAGTACGGCTGTATTAAGTAGTGGTACTTCTAGTGGGTTGAGTGCTAGGATTCCAGTTGGAGGTCAACATCCTCCTAGTTCGGGGGTTGGGGCGAGGCTTGAATGGTAAAAGGCTCAAAAAAACCCTGCGAAGAAGACTACTTCTGAGATAATGAAGAGAATCATTCCATAACGTAACCCTTTTTGCACTGTTGATGTGTGGTGGCCTTGGAAGGTGCTTTCTCGGATTACGTCTCGTCATCATTGGTATATTGTTAGGAAATTTGTTAGTAGTCCTAGCGCAAGGAGATTTATAGAGTTAAAATGGAATCATATTGCAAGTCCAGAAGTTATTAGTAGTGCGGATAGGGCTCCTGTTAGTGGTCAGGGGCTGGGGTTAACTATGTGGTAGGAGTGTGTCTGGTGTGTCATTAGGTGTTGTCGTGTAGGTATAGGCTTACTAGGAGGGTGACTACGTATGCTTGGATTAGGGCTACTGCGAATTCAAGTATGGTTAAGAGGACTAGAATAATAAATGTAATTAGTGCCGTTGTAGGGCTAATAGATATTAGTGCTAATGTAGCTCCTCCAATTAGGTGTATTAGTAGGTGGCCTGCTGTGATGTTGGCGGTTAATCGTACTGCTAGGGCAATTGGCTGAATAAATAGGCTGATTGTTTCGATGATAATTAGTATTGGGATCAGTGATATTGGAGTTCCTTGTGGTAGGAAATGTGCTAGTGTTGATTTAGTCTTGTGGCAGAATCCTATGATTACTGTTCCAGCCCACAGTGGGATGGCTATTCCTAGATTTATAGATAGTTGGGTTGTAGGGGTAAATGAATGTGGTAGGAGGCCCAGTAAGTTTGTTGAGCCGATAAACATGATAAGTGATGTTAACATTAGTGCTCAGGTTCGTCCTTTTGGGTTATGAATCATTATTATTTGTTTTAGTACTAAGTTAGTTAGTCATTGTTGTATGGAGATTATACGGTTGTTGATTAGGCGGTTTGGGGCTGGGAAAAGGATGGTTGGGAATATGATAATTAGTATGACAATAGGGAATCCTATTATCGTTGGAGAGATGAAGGAGGCAAATAAATTTTCGTTCATTTTGTTTCTCAAGGAGTTAGTTGTTTAGTTGAGCTTGGTGTACCTGGTATTGGTGTCTGGTGGAAGTAGTGTTTTGTGAATTTTAGCTGTATTAGGAGAAATAGTGTTAAGATCATGGATGTAATTGTGATTAGTCATGTTGATGTGTCTAGTTGTGGCATGTCATTAAGGGGAGGTTATGTCCCAGTCTTTAACTTAAAAGGTTAATGCTGATTTTAGCTTCTTTAATGATCTAGATTAGTGATATAGTTCAGGCCTCAAAGTGTTTTAGTGGTACTAGTTCAAGGACAATGGGTATAAAGCTGTGATTAGATCCACAAATTTCTGAGCATTGCCCGTAGAAGAGCCCAGGTCGTGTTGCCATTAGTGTGGCTTGGTTTAGGCGTCCTGGGATGGCGTCAGTTTTTAGGCCCAGAGATGGTACTGCTCATGAGTGTAGTACGTCTTCTGATGAGATTAATATGCGGATTGTGAGTTCTATTGGCAGGACAACTCGGTTGTCAAATTCTAGTAGTCGTAGTTCGCCTGGCTTTAGATCTGTTGTTGGGATTATGTATGAGTCGAATCCAAGATCTTCGTAGTCGGTATATTCATAGCTTCAGTACCACTGGTGTCCTATTGTTTTTACAGTTAATAGTGGGTTGTCAATTTCGTCTATTATGTATAGGATTCGTAGTGAGGGCATTGCGATTAGGATGAGAATAATGGCTGGTAAGATGGTTCACACTGTCTCTACTTCTTGAGCGTCTATGGTGCTTGTGTGTGTAAGTTTAGTTGTCAGTATTAGAGTAATAATATATAGAACTAGTGTGCTGATTAGGAATACGATCATTAGTGTGTGATCATGGAAATGGAGCAGTTCTTCTATGATTGGGAATGTGGCGTCTTGGAATCCTAGTTGTAGAGGGTAGGCCATAGAGGAGTAAAGGGTTTAAGCCTATAATTTAACTTTGACGAAGTTATATAATGTTTTTATTAACTCCTCGTATAAAGAAAGCCACATTGGATGTGAAGTTGGCTTGAAACTTACTTTAGGAGGTTCGATTCCTTCCTTTCTTGATTAGTTTTTTACGAAGGCAGGCTCTTCGAATGTATGATATGGAGGAGGGCAGCCGTGTAGTCATTCAGCGTTAGTTGTTGTTAATTCTACTGTTGAGACTTCGCATTTTGAGGCGAAGGCTTCTCAGATTATGAAGATTATAATGATTACAGCTGTTAGTGAGATGAATGATCCTATTGATGATACTGTGTTTCATATGGTGTATGCATCTGGGTAGTCAGAGTAACGTCGTGGCATACCAGATAAACCTAGAAAATGTTGAGGGAAAAATGTCAAGTTTACTCCTACAAATATAATTACAAAGTGTACTTTTGCTCAGGTGTCATCTAATGTGTAGCCTGAGAATAGTGGGAATCAGTGAACGAATCCTCCTATGATTGCAAATACTGCGCCTATTGATAGTACGTAATGAAAGTGGGCTACTACATAGTACGTATCATGTAATACAATGTCAAGTGAAGAGTTTGCTAGTACGATGCCGGTCAGCCCTCCTACTGTGAATAGGAAAATAAAACCCAGGGCTCATAGTATGGCTGGTGATCATTTAATGTTTCCTCCATGAAGGGTGGCTAGTCAGCTGAATACTTTTACTCCAGTTGGGATTGCAATAATTATTGTTGCTGATGTGAAGTATGCTCGTGTGTCTACGTCTATACCTACTGTAAACATGTGATGTGCTCAAACGATAAAGCCCAAGAATCCAATGGATATTATAGCCCATACTATGCCTATATACCCAAATGGTTCTTTTTTTCCAGAGTAGTATGTAACGATATGTGAGATTATTCCAAATCCTGGGAGAATTAGGATGTAGACTTCTGGGTGGCCGAAGAATCAGAATAGATGCTGGTACAAGATTGGGTCCCCACCTCCAGCAGGGTCAAAGAATGTAGTATTTAAGTTACGGTCTGTCAGGAGTATGGTAATACCGGCAGCTAGGACAGGGAGTGATAGTAAAAGGAGTACTGCCGTTACTAGTACTGATCATACGAATAATGGGGTTTGATATTGATTTATTGCTGGGGGTTTTATATTAATAATAGTAGTGATGAAGTTGATTGCGCCTAGGATTGAAGAGACTCCTGCTAGGTGTAGTGAGAAGATGGTTAGGTCTACGGATGCTCCTGCATGGGCTAGATTTCCAGCTAGGGGTGGATAGACATTTCAACCTGTACCTGCTCCTGCTTCTACTATAGAAGATGCCAGTAGGAGGAGAAATGATGGTGGTAGGAGTCAAAAACTTATATTGTTTATACGTGGAAAGGCTATGTCTGGAGCGCCAATTATTAGAGGAACAAGTCAGTTGCCGAACCCTCCAATTATAATAGGTATGACTATAAAGAAGATTATTACAAATGCGTGTGCGGTTACAATGACGTAAATTTGGTCGTCTCCTAATAGGGTGCCAGGTTGCCCAAGCTCTGCGCGGATAAGGATGCTTAGGCCTGTACCAACTATCCCGGCTCAAGCACCAAATAGTAGGTATAGGGTGCCGATATCTTTATGATTTGTTGAGAATAGTCAACGTGAAATGAACATAGGTAAAATGGCTGAGTTAAGGCATTAGACTGTAAATCTAAACACAGAGGCATGGCGTCTCTTTTTACCAATAGTCCTGTGGTGAACAATTCATGCTGAATTGCAAATTCAGAGTAGTAGGTTAAGCTTACCGGGGCTTTTGTTTAGTAGTAAGTTGTGATTAATAGATTGAAGCCAGTTGATTAGGGTATTTAGCTGTTAACTAAAGTTTCGTGGGATTAAAGCCCACCAGTCTTGTGAGGACTTAGCTTAATTAAAGTACTTGAGTTGCATTCAGGTGATGTGAGATGAGGTCTTGCAGTCCTTAATTCAGGGGCTAAGTAATTTAATACTTGCTTAGAGCTTTGAAGGCTCTTGGCTCTTGGTCTCGGTTAACCTAAGCCTCTAGCTAAGAGTCGTAAGTATTGGTGATATTGGAATAATGAGGATAGATAGAGTAATTAGGGTAGGTGTAGCGGGTATGGTTGTTTGTGGTTTGAGTTGTCATTTTATTTTTGTGCTATTATTTGATGGGAATATTTTTAGGGATGATGAGTAGATTAAGCGTATGTAGAAGAATAAATTTAGCAGTGCTAGGATTGCTATAAGTGTGGGAACTATTAGGAGATTGTTTTTTGTCATTTCTTGAATAATTATTCTTTTTGGTAGAAATCCAGACAGTGGAGGTAGGCCCCCTAGGGATATTAGTACTAGCGTTAGTAGAGTGGTTATTAATGGGGTATTATTTCATATGTGTGATAGTGATAGGATTGTAGTTGTTGAGCAGTAAGATAATAGTATGAATATTGGAGTTGTTATAATTAGATATATAATGAGGTTTAATATTGTTAAGTTTGGGTTGAATATGATGATTGCGGCTATTCATCCTATATGTGCGATTGATGAATAAGCTATGATTTTGCGGAGTTGTGTTTGGTTAAGGCCACCTCATCCTCCAATTATGATTGAGAGGATAGCTATAGTAAGGATAAGAGTGATATCTATGTAAGGGGAGATTTGATATAAAATTGCAATTGGTGCTAGTTTTTGTCATGTTAGTAGGATTATTCCTTGAATGAGTGGTACTCCTTGACAAACTTCTGGGAGCCAAAAGTGAAATGGTGATAATCCTAATTTTATAGCCAGTGAGATGGTTATGATTGATAGTGCTATTTGGTTGTGTGCTTTTATAATTGTTCATTGGCCTGAATTGATTAGGTTGAGTAACACTGCTAGCATTAGGAGTATCGATGCTGTTGTTTGTACTAGAAAGTATTTTGTGGCAGCCTCAGTTGATCGTGGGTTTGCTTTTATTAATAAGATGGGGATTATGGCGAACATATTTAGTTCTAGACCTATTCAGATTAGGAGTCAGTGGGAGCTGCATATTGTAATTACAGTGCCCGATAGTAGGGTTACTGTAATTATTATTAGGACTAAAGGGTTAATTTAGTATGGGAAGGATATAAACCAACATTTTCGGGGTATGGGCCCGATAGCTTAATTAGCTGACCTTACTGGTAGAATGTGGTGTAAGAATGGAAGCACGGAGAAGTTTGATTTCTCAGGAGTAGGTTCGACTCCTATATTTCTAGAAATAAGAGGGCTGTGACCTCTATGTTTTACTCTATCAAAGTAATTCCTTTGTCGGACATATTTCTTATGTTTGTGGGGGGATGCTTGCTAGTGATATGGGTAATGATACGTGTCATATTAGCATTGCTAGTGTAATGGGTAAGAAGTTTTTTCATAGTAGATGCATTAGTTGGTCATAACGGAATCGTGGGTATGATGCTCGGATTCATAGGAATGTGGCTGTTAGTATTAGTGTTTTTAGTACAAAATTGGCTGTGTAAGCCTCTGGTACGAGTGGGGTGTGGTGTGCTCCTAGGAATAGGAGTGTTGTAAGAGCATTTATTATTATGATGTTGGCGTATTCAGCTAAAAACAATAGGGCGAAGGGTCCTGCTGCATATTCTACGTTGAATCCTGATACTAGTTCTGATTCTCCTTCTGTTAAATCAAATGGGGCTCGGTTAGTTTCGGCTAGTGTTGAGATAAATCATATCATGGCAAGTGGTCATGCTGGGATAATTAGCCATATTTGTTCTTGTGTTGTAATTAGGTTGGTTAATGTAAACGACCCTGATATTAGTAGGATGGATAATAGGATAATACCTAGAGTTACTTCATAGGATACGGTTTGCGCTACTGCTCGAATGGCCCCAATTAAGGCGTATTTTGAGTTTGATGCTCAGCCTGATCATAAGATGGAGTATACGGTTAAGCTTGAATTTGCCAAGATGAATAGTACCCCTAGGTTAAGGTTAATAAGTGAGTAAGGTATTGGAAGTGGGGTTCACATGGTCAGTGCTAGTGTTAGTGCTAGTGTAGGTGCTACTATAAATAGTAGTTTTGATGATGTTAGTGGACGGAGAGGCTCTTTAGTGAACAATTTTACAGCATCTGCGAATGGTTGCAGCAAGCCGTGTGGTCCTACGATGTTTGGTCCTTTACGTAGTTGCATGTAT
Source organism: Tamandua tetradactyla (assembly GCF_023851605.1). Lineage (NCBI taxonomy): Eukaryota > Metazoa > Chordata > Mammalia > Pilosa > Myrmecophagidae > Tamandua > Tamandua tetradactyla. The sequence goes on from NC_135328.1 coordinate 134,917,239, forward strand.
CCTAAAGTCTTTCGTTCAACTAGTGTTAGGAATGCTATTGCTAAAAGGATTGGAACGATCAGACATGCAATATTAATTATAAACATATGTTAAGAAGAGGAGTTGAACCTCTGGGAATAAAGGTTTAAGTTTTATGCATTTACCGGGCTCTGCCACCTTAACAAACCCTTGTATCGGGCTGATTTTTGCTTGGTTAACTAGGTTTAGATGATTTCATCTATTTTATCCTAAGGCTCTTGGTTCAAGTTGGCCCCGTCTCTCTGGTCCTTTCGTACTGGGAGAGGTAAGCATATAGATAGAAACCGACCTGGATTGCTCCGGTCTGAACTCAGATCACGTAGGACTTTTATCGTTGAACAAACGAACCAGTAATAGCTGTTGCGCCATTTGGATGTCCTAATCCAACATCGAGGTCGTAAACCCTATTGTCGATATGAACTCTAAAATAGGATTGCGCTGTTATCCCTGGGGTAACTTGTTCCATTGATCAATTTCTTGGATCAATTGATGATGAGTTACTAACTTGACTTGTTAAGTCTGGTTATAAATCATTCGGAGGATTTTTTTTACTCCGAGGTCACCCCAACCGAAATTTTTAGCCCAGTTTATTATATGTTGGCCCTGAGGCAGCAGCCTGGTAAACTGTTAATTTCCTGGTATCAGAATGTACCCAAATAATCAGTTTTCGAAAGAGAGTTAAGTAGGAGCAAGGGAGCCTCGATTCCCTTTATGAGGGAACGCAGCATTTCGTCAGCACACCCACTGGACACGATCGGGGGTAGGCCCAAAGTCACCTTCGTGCAGTACGTCAAAGGGAAGACTGCGTTCCCTACCTTTAGTGGGCAGAAAATCTCTCTTTGAAAAACACTGCCTTTCTGCTCTTGGAAAGCAAGCCCGTGTTCGGTTTGGGCGAGAAAGTAACTTGATCAAAACCTGTAGATTCACTCCCTCTGCTTTGCGTGTTAAAGACCATGTTTCCACAGTGCTCACTTTTTGGAAAGAGAGTTATATCGGAGCATGGGAGCCTCGATTCCCTTTAACAGGGAAAGGAGCATTTCGTCATCACAACCACTGAACACAGTTGGGGGTAGGCCCAAAGTCACCTTCGTGCACTACGTCAAAGGGAAGGAAGACCACGTTCTCTACCGTTAGCGGTCATGTGAAAGTTGAGAGAAATTCGTTTTGTCAAGGCCATTGGATTAAGCAGCAGTAATCGTATTCCTGTGGTAATGTGAGTACCAAACCGAGCCTCCTTTAACTCTCACTTCCTGCTGTTGAAGGGAGGTGAAGGTGAGTGTTGGGGTCGGGGTAAAGCTTGGCAGGGCAAAGGAAGACAAATGGGGTTATTGGCTCAAATAACTGTAGAAAGGTGAAGGACGGTTCTGTCCAGCTTCCTTGCTCTACCGACATTAAGCCTGACCCCAACCCTAAACCTCACTCTAGACAAGTGAGCATGGTCTTTATCACGGAAAGCAGAGGAGAGAATCAGCAGGTTTTGGTAAAATCACTTCCTGCCCTAACCGAACTTGGGCTTGCTTTCCAAGAGCAGAAAGGCATTGTTTTTCGAAGATAGGTTTTCTGGTCACTAACGAATATAGGTTTTCTGGTCACTAACGGTAAGGAACCCGGTCTTCCATCCCTTTGACGTACTGCGCGAAGGTGACTTTCGGCCTATCCCCAATCGTGTCCAGGGGGTGTGCTGACGATATGCTGCTTTCCCTCTTAAAGGGAATCGAGGCTCCCTTGCTCCTACCGTACTCTCTTTCCAAAACTGATTATTTGGGTACATTCTGATAACAGGAAATTAAATCGCGGCTCATAGTGCTTCTGTTTAACTCCCTTTCCAAAGCTGATTATTTGGGTACATTCTGTTACCACGGAATTAGCGGTTTGCCAGGCTGCTGCTTTTCATGCCAGTAACGCAAGAAGGCACTTTGACTTTGGGTTCGTCTTTCTTTTCCATACTGAATGCCTGGGTCACTTCAAATAACACACTGAGCCTACCTAAGACAAATGGAGTGACTCTCTCAAATAACTGCAGGAAGGCGAAAGAAGAGTCAGTCCAGCTTCGTTTGACCTATCCTTCTTTTCCCTGACCCCAGCCCTAACCCTCACCCTAAAGCCTCCAACAGCAGGAAATGAGAGTTAATGGAGGCGCTGTTTTGCATTGTCATTAGTGCAGGAATACTGTTACTGTTGCTGTTTCACTTGCTTTGCTGAAACAAAGTACTCTCAGCGTTCACATGGCACCAAGTGAAAATTGTTGAAACATGCTATTTATCATGCAAAGCAGAGCAGAAAAGTTACAGTTTTCGCTAAAATCACTTTCTTGCCTAAACTGAACCTGCTGCTTCTTTCAAAAGGCACAAAGTCAGTATTTTTTTTAAGACAGAGTTTCTCACCAGACAGCAGGGAATGAGGTTTTCCTTCCATTTAACTTACTGCAAAAAGGTAACTTTGGGCCTCCCTCCAATCGTGTCCAGCGAGTGTGTTCATGAAATGCCACTTTCCTGTTTAAAATGAATCAAGGCTCCTAGAGCTCCTATTTAACTCTCTTTTCAAAACTATTTGGGTATGTTCAGTTACAACAAAGTTAGCGATTTACCAGGCTGCTGCTTTTCATGCCAGTAACAGCAAGAAGGAACTTTGAATTTTCTGTACTTTTCCATACTGAGTGCCTGGCTCTTTTCAAATTGCACTCTGAGTGTTCTTAAGCCAAAAAGAGTGATTCACTCAGAACAACTGCAGGAAGGCAAAACATGGGTCTGTTTAGCTTTCTTTGCTCTACCTCTTTAACACTGACACCATCCTCACCCTCAACCTAAATCCTCTCTTCGAACAGCAGGAAGTGAGCGTTAAGGGAGGCACTGTTTTGCACTCACATAACTGCAGGAATACTATTCCTGCTGCTGTTTCACTTGCTTTGCTGAAACAAAGTTATGGCAACTTTCACATAGCACCAAGTGAGTACTGTGGACACATGCTGTTTATCACGCAAAGCAGAGGAGGGAAAGTACAGGTTTCACTAAATTCACTTTTTTGCCCAAATCGAACTTGCAGCTGCTTTCAAAGAGCATGAAGCTAGTGTTTCTCTAAGATAATAATAGTACGGAACGTGGTCTTCCTTCCATTTTACTTACTGCACGAAAGTGACTTTGGGCCTACATCTAATCGTGTCCAGTGTGTGTGCTCATGAAATGCCACTTCCCCTCTTAAAAGGAATCGAGGCTCCTAGTGCTGCTCTTTATCTCTCTTTCTAAAACATTATTTGAGTACATTCGGTGACCATGATGTTAGAGATTTACCAGGCTTCTACTTTTCATGCTAGTAACAGAAATAAACTACTTTTAGATTTTTTTTCTTAGTTTTCCAAACTGAATGCCTGGTTCACTTCAAATAGCACACTGTGCGTTCTTAAGACAAATAGAGTAATTCTCTCAAAGAGCTGAAGGAAGGTAAAAGATGGGTCTTTCTGACTTCCTTAGCCCTACTGATCTTATCCCTGAACCCAATCTTAACCCTCACCCTAAAGCCTCCCTTCTAACAGCAGGGAGTGAAATTTAAAGGAGGCACTGTTTTGCATTCACATTACTGCAGGAATAGTGTTACTGCAGCTGTTTCAAGTGCCTTGCTGAAACAAAATTCTGGCACCTTTCACATAGCCCCAAGTGAGTACTGTGGAAACATGCTGTTTATTATGCAAAGCAGAGCAGGGAAGCTACAGTTTTGCTAAAATCACTTTCTTTCCCGAACCGAACTTGTGGCTGCTTTAAAAGAGCTTGAAGCCAGTTTTTCTCGATAGTTTCTTATCGAATAACGGTAATTGCACTCTGTGCGTTCGTAAGCCAAAAAGAGTGATTTCCTCAAAAAACTGCAGGAAGGTAAAAGATGGGTCTGTTCGGCATCCTTTTCCCTACCGATTGCAACCCTGACCCTGACCATAGCCCTGAACCTTGTGCTAGCCCTAAATTTGACCTAACCCTTTCCTTAACCCTAAAGCCTCTCTTTGAATATCAGTGGAAGTTAAATGAGACACTGTTTTGCACTCAGATTACTGTAGGGATGCTAGTAATGCTGCTGTTTCACTTACCTTGCTGAAATAACTTTCTGACTGCTTTCAAAGAGCACTGTCAGTGTTTCACCAAGATTGAGTTTCTCACCAAATAACGGCAGTTAAATTTTCTTTCCATTTCAGTTACTTCACAAAAGTAACTTTGGGGCTCTGTTCAAGTGTCTTGTCTTATGAGGGAATCCAGTTTTCCCTCATAAAGAGAAGCAGCACTGCTAGTGGATGCTGTTTAATTCACTTTCCAAAACTGATTATCTGGGTACATTCAATTACCACGAAGTGAATTTATTAACATGTTGCTGTTTTTCATACCAATAACAGCGAGAAGCCTCGTTTGCATTGGGTTCTTCTTACTTTCCTAAAACGATTACCTGGTTCACTTCAAATAGCGCTCTAGGCATTCTTATGCAAAATGGAGTAATTTGCTCAAATATCTGCAGGAAGGTGAATGATGCATCTATCAAACTTTCTTTGTCCTACTGCTCTTAACTTTGACCCTGCCCTAGCGCTCATCCTATGAACCTCACCCAGTACCTAACCCTACAGTATTCCTTCAAATAGCAGTAAATGAGAGTTAAGGGAGACACTGTTTTACACTCAGATTACTGTAGATCTGCTGTTTCACTTTCCTTGCTGATACAACTTTCTGGCAGCTTTCAACAGCACCAAGTGAGACTGTTCAAAGATGCTGTTTTCCACTCAAAGAAGAGCACAGAAGCTACAGGTCTCGCGAATTCACTTTTCCAAAACTGAACTAGTGGCTGTTTTCAAATAGCACTAAGTCAAATATACACACACTTAGCTGCCCAGCTATTTTAAAACTGAAAACAAGTGTGTAGCTAATACATTCCTTTAGTACTGTTTGACACTAGACAAACATTCAGTTTGGAAAACAGAGCAAAACAGAAATCAACATTCACTTCTCTCCTGTTATTTGTGTGAAAACAGTTAACTACTCAAACTCTCAATTAGAACTATTTGAAAGCAGCTTGAAAATCAGATTTGAAAACAGTGTAATATACCGTCACTTGGCTTGCTGTACTGCTTCTATTAAATTGAAAACCTGTACACTGGTACACACTCTCTTAGAGCTGTTTAAATCTAGACAGATATTTAGTTAGGAAAACTGCGAAATGGAAGCAACATTCTCTTACCTCCTGCTACTTGGGAGCAAAACTGTATGTAGATAAAACATTCACTTAGTGCTATTTATAGGAAGCTGCTTAAACACTCACTGCTTTTTGAAAGTAGCCAGTGCATCGGTTATGAAAAGCAGGTGTACTATACACACACCAACCACTCCACTTTCTATTTGTGTGAAAACTGTTCACTACTCAAATGCACACTTAGACCAATTTCAAAGCAGTCTAAAAATCGGATAATAGTAAGTCGTATATACCTACAATTAGCTTCCTTGCTCTTCTTACAGTGAAAACAAGTGTGCAGCAAAAACTCTCACTTAGTGCTCTTTGAAATTACCGTGATATTTGGTTCAGAAAACTAAAGGAAACATAAACAGCATTCTCTTTCCTCTTTTTATATAGGAGCAAAGGAGTACATAGCTAAAGCACTCACTGAGTACTATTTATAAAGATTCAGCAATTCAGATTGGGAATTTAAGTGAAGCAGAATCACCATTTGTTTCTCTGTTCGTAATAGAAGGTGAAAGGTTAAGGTGTTTAAACACTCTCTTGCTGTTCTTTGAAAGTATCCAAAGTATCAGTTATGAAAAGCTGGTGCAATATACACACCAACCACTTCCCTTGCTGTTATATCAGTGGCAATCAGTATGCTGCTCAAGCACTCACTTAGAGCTGTTTGAACGCTGCCTGAAAATCGGATTTGAAAACTGTCATATAACCCACACTAAACTGCCCTACTCTTATTACAGTGAAACCTGTGTTCCACGAACAAACTCATTTGAAGATAGCCAGATATTCACTTTGGAAAACAAAGGGAAACAGAAGAACCATTTGCTTCACTCTTGGTTTGTGGGGGCAAAACCGTAAGAGCTAAAACACACACCGAGTGCTATTTATAACTAGCCAGCAATTCAGATTGGGAAACTGTTACAGATTCACTATTTGTTTCTCTGCTACTAGAGGGAGATACAGTAAGCTGCTTGAACACTCACTTCCTGCTCTTTGAAAATAGCCATAATATCAGTTATGAAAAGCAGGTGCAATGTATGCACTATCCACTCTCCCTGCTGTTATTTGAGTGAAAACAGTATACTGCTCTGTCACTTAGATCCATTTGCAAGTAACCTGAGTATAGCCTGTGAAAACTAAATCATATATACCCTCATTTAGCTGCCTTACTCTTATTACAGTGAAAAAGAGCCTGCAGTTATAAACAGTGCCATTTGAAGTGAGCCAGATGTTCGGAACGGAACACTAAAGGCAGCATTTGCTTCCCTCCTGTTATTTGAGTGAAAACTAGTATGGAGCTGTTTAAACACTGAGTGCTATTTCAAACTTGTCAGAAATTCAGTTTGGGAAACTAAGTGAAATGCAACCAACATTTTCTTCCCTGCATTTCCTAAAGGGAAAAACAGTATGCTGCTTACACACTCAGTACTCTAGGAAAGGAGCCTGAAAATCGTATTTAAAAACTAAGTCATGTATACCCAAACTAAGCTGCCCTGCTCTATTACAGTGACAACCAGCTTGCACCTAACACACTGCCTTAGTGCTATTTGAAACTAGGCAGAAGTTCGATTTGGAAAACTAAGGCAATCAGAAAGCACCATTCACTTCCCTACAATTATTTGACTGAAAACCAGTATGGAACTTAAACATTCTCTTTCTGCTATTTGAAAATAGTTAAATTCAGTTTGGGAAGTGGAAGGACACACCGGAGTGCTACCTCAGGCTTTCTGTTTGGAAAAAAGAGAAATGGTAACATTTGCTTTCCTGCTTTTATTAGAGTGAAAATCAGCATGCTTCTTAAAACCCCTCTGTGAAGTACTCAGCTAGAGCTAAAAAATCTCTCTCTTAAAGCAGTAACCCTGTTATCCACTGAAGTCTCTAGTCTTGTCCCTTTATAGATATGCATCTGAGTTCCTTGTGTCTCATGAAATCTAGGTGGAGAGTAGCACAGTCCAGGGTCTTTGAAGACTATATGAGGGATAATTCACCTTGAGGGATGTTGGAGCAGATGTTTTCCACCCATTGTTTCAAGATCCATAACAACCCACTGCACTCTATTCTTTTATAGCTAAGAGCCTTCTTCCCTTCTTCTCTATATCTTATGAAGTGCTGGAGACTTTTTGATCACTCACCTTTGTCCCACCATTTTCCTTTTCCCTTAATCTGTGAAGCACGGGTGAGTGCTGTTTATCCCACTCCACCATCTTCATGGAAATCCAGGACAATTATACGTTGTCATTATGTCTTTCTGTGTTCTGGTACCATCTCCTTCCTGTTTGTGTGGAGTGCCTATACTCATTTATTATTGACCTAAATCTAGACGTGATGAGGACACTTATCACACATCATTGGTGAGAATTTCCATTTGGCACTATCTAGATGTTAGTGTGGTGGCTGTTCTCCCCAAGTTGTGTGTGGGCTGGGCTATTTGGTTTATTTATTCATATCATTACTTGATTATAAAATTCAGCATAATGCTCAGAATATATAGGCATGCAGTACATTTGTTGAACAAATATGATTCCAAAAAATAATGAGACTAATTTACTACCATATTTGGGGATTTGTGGATTTTTTATAGCTTTTTTTTTTTTTAGTTTCACCACACGCAGATGTTGTTAGTTGAAAAGAGTAAATGAGTCTTCAAACATGAAAAAGTTAGAATGGCTATAACCCAAACACCCTTAAAGAGAGGAAAAGAGAGATCAAAAGTGATGGTGGGGTTATACAGAGAAGATAGTATTTAACAAATGAATATGGTTGCTGAATCATTAAATTGACACCTGTTTTAGTCTCCAGTGCCTTAGAGCAGTTAGAAGTAAAACTCTAAAATTGCAGCAGTGTAACCCATGCAAAACTCTGAAGTGTGGCCTAAAACTAATTATGGTGATCTTGAGTCTGGCTACCCACCCATGTTAAAAGAATAAATAAATAAATAACTGTGGTGCAATGGACATAAAAGTCCATTGCAATGAGAAAAAATGTTAATTCTTTCTAGGCTCCTATACGCAGGAGTTACTGGAAAGAAAAATCTGAGATCATATTGTAGCCCTGACAAACTCTGGGATCTGTCCTATAACTACTTGTTGAAGACTGCTTTGAAAATATTGCTTTTTTCTTTCTTTGCTTTGTATATATATGTTACATTATACATAAACTTTTAAAAAACAGACCATGAACTATAGCATGTGTATAGAATAATGTAAGCCGTGATGATCATCATTCTTATTTATGAAGCAAAACAGGGAAACAAATATAAAATAGTGCTAAGTAGATGGAGAACTAAGAATCAAGAAGACTTAAGACAGGCATGTTTTTCTCTAAATTTACTTTGATGCATAGTTGATTTTATGTATGCTATATGGTTAGGAGCACATTTCATTCATTTTCCATTGCTTCAACATTTGTTGAATTTGAAGGGGATGGCATTGTAGGTCAAGAGTCAGACCTGGGTTTCAGGTGAGAGTTCTGTCACTGAAGTGTCATTGCACCCCCATAGTTGAGGTTTTTTGTTTTATTTTTTTGCGTGGGCAGACACCATAAATTGAACATAGTTGCTGTTTGATAATTTTAGTTTCATACCAAAGAAAGTTACAACTAACTTCTTTATAACATAGTTTGTTGTGGCTCGCTTATTTTTATCTTTCTTTGCTCCTGTCTTCTATCCTGCTTCTTCTCCTCTTTCTTTTCGTCCAGCATTTAGCATCTGATCCAAGGAGTGAAACGAAGCTTTCCATCTTCAGGTTGAAGTAGTTCTGTTTTAGAGGCTCTGGGGATAGGATAATAAGGGTCAATCGTTACTTTGCCATATAAAAATCTCCTTAATAATAAATAAAAATCTCCTTAATAAAGCCCACCAACTATCCCTTTTTCAAAAGAATCTTTTCAATTTCACAGTAAGAGTAAATATTTGCATACATTTTGCGTATAAAATGTTTGCATAGAAATATCTAGATTTAAATATATATATATTGCATAAGTATCTGTTGTATATATATATTTATGCATGCATGTATATATAATGTGTGTGTGTGGTGTGTGTGTCTACCTATACTGTTTATCTTTCTTGCCCAAGAAAGCCACCTGCTTAACTTTGTTAAGATGATGAGATAGAAGTGTTAAATATAAGAACTGAATAGTCTCTGAAACTTGGGTTCCAACAGATTGTCTTGAATTTTCTTTGAAAAATGATTGTATTGTTTTTATGTTCTTTTATATTTAGGTGAAAGTCCCAGAATTGCTAGCTCTGATTCCTTGGGAAGACCTAAATGAATATGCAATGGGTCTTTTCTAGTACAGCAGGGCTATTTAAAATGTTATTTTGGGACAACTAATTGATTATTTTATCTTTTTATTGAAAATAACTCACAGCACAGTTCATTCTTTTAGAACATTACCTTATTTTGTGCTTCAGAATATAAAGTTTTGAGTGGTTTCTAGAAAAGGATTTTAAACGTGGGACAAGGCAGAATGGCAGAAAATTACACTATATCTGGTAGTATTCTCAAATAAGTAATTTATGTTCTTACATTCTTGAAATTCAAGCACAGTGTTTAGGAGACCATCCTACTAAGAGTGTACTTGAAGGATTCAACAATTCAGATTTTATAATGAGGAAGTTGTGGAGGTGCCATGAGGTGCATTCCCAGTGTTTCAGATCAGGGGGTTTGGGGAAGTGAGCAGACCTCTGTATGTAAACACTGGTTATCAGCTGTGCCTACAGATTGGAATTTCTATTGAAACTTAAAAAAAAAATCTGCCCACAAGACCAATCGAATTACAATCTAGTGGGCTGGAAGAAGGAACTGGTATTTCTTTCAAGTTTTCTAGGTGCCCAAAGTTGTAGCCAAGGGGAGGGTACATGCAGAGCAGAAATAAGCCATAGATAGTATGTGTGATAAAGATACTTGCTTTAGTAGACCATCAAGCACTATAATTAACCAAATAGGCTGTCCTGGATAAAAGTCACGGTTCCTTCAGTGGGAAAGAAACATTGATACTCACTCTCAAACCATTCTCTTGCTAGGAAGGCACAGATTAGGAAAACAAACAGAAACTATAAATGTACTCAGCCTGGTGAGGGAGAGAGAGAAATCATAAGATACTGTAATACTAGAGCGATGTGAAGTATTAAAATTGAGATGGGGACTAAGGTACTATTATGAGCATGGTGGAGTCTCCAATAAATTTTGCGTTTTCTTTGGAATCTTGGGACTAGAGGTGAGACTGGGGTGAGATATGAAATGGTTGGAAATTCACAGAGAAAAGGATGAATTAAGGTTGATGAGGGAGAAAAAGGGAGCTGATGGTATTTTTAACGGGTTATATCATGCAAAGATGTGGTTACAGTAAAGGAATATATACTGAGTAATGGGTTGTACAAGAAGATGCCAATGAGGTACATGCAGCTAATCCAGCTGAAGAAGTTGAACACAGCCACTGATAAAATTCGGAAAAATGTGTTGAGGATTGATGTCCTTGACGCTTAAAAGGACTTAGTAGCTGTGGTTCAGCATGTTCTGCCACGCTGGGATGGGATTTAATTGGATACAATTGGTGTCCCAGAATGGGGGCTCAGAAGTAAAGGGCTAGGAAGAGAAGTCAAGGATATAAGGAGGGAAAACTTCCCAACCCTGATAAATCACATAACTATTTCAGGCAAAGAAACCCAACAAACTCCAATAAGAACAAAACCCCAATTTCTGGTGGTCCTTACTAACGACTATTGAGAAGAAAAGCATTTACCACATCACTAGCTGCAGGGTACCAGGGGATGTATTGCTTTGCTCAAGCAATGACATCCCATCTGAAACAGCAGCTACAATTGGAGTTAGCACCGTGATGAGCTTACGATGAACCACTGTCATCCTCCAAGACCCATCTGTTTTCTGCACAGGCAAAATATGAGAGTGGAATTTGGATGTAGTGGGAATCACCAGCCCTGCACCCTTCAAGGCCCTAAGAGTGGCAGTCATCTCTGCAATCCCTTCAGGAACCCAGGATTAATTGGGAGTCACGTTTTTCTAGGTAGGGCAGTTCTAGTTGCTTCCACTTCACCTTTCCCAGCATAACAGCCCTCACTGCGCCAGTCAGAGAGCCAATGTGGCGTTTCAGGCAGCTGCTCAGTATTTTTATTCCAATTATGCATCCTGGAACAGGGGAAATAACTACAGAATGGTTCTGGTGGTCCACTGGACCCACTGTGAGGCAGACCTGAGCTAAAACTCCATTGTTCACCTGGTCCCCCTGAGCCCCAACTCCGACTGGTGGACCAGAGTGACGTTTTGGGTGACCTGGAATTAATGTCACTTCTGAACCAGTGTCTAATAATCCCCGAAAGAGCTGATCATTTCCTTTTCCCCAGTGTGCCGTTGCCCTGGGCCAAGGCCATCAGTCTCCTTGGGGAAGCCTTGGAGGAAGATTAATAGTATCAATTTCTGACAGTGTAACAGGTTTCTGCCACAAAGAGACCTGGCCTCCCCTTCATCAAGGGGCTCGAGTTCTAAAGATTGTCTCAAGTCTGTAAATTGACTAAGGGGCTGTGACTCTATGTTTTGGTAATTCATGCTAGACTTCCGTTCACTTGACCTGGAATGCTTCTCTTTATGCAGCTCGAACAAGAATTCAGTAGACTGCCCATTGATTGTACTCCTAAGTAGCCCATGATTGACTAGCCAATGCCACAAATTTCTGCCGATCCGATTGTTCGGCGGATCCTGCTTTGTGTCTGCTGTCGAGTGGAGTAGCCACATCCACCCTGCCTTTGGTGATTAAGTGCGGTCACCTGGCTTCTGCCAACTCAGGATCCCATCATCTGCAATTGTGTTTAAGGATTCCAGCTCAGTGACAGCAGTTCCCACAGTAGCATCTGAGGTCATATGGTAGCCCTGACAAACTCTAGGATCTGGCCTATAACTACTTCTTTTTTTTTTTTTTTATTAATTAAAAAAAGAATTAACAAAACAATTAGAAATCATTCCAATCTACATGTACAATCAGTAATTCTTAATAACATCACATAGTTGCATATTCATCATTTCTTAGTACATTTGCATCGATTTAGAAAAAGAAATAAAAAGACAACAGAATAAGAATTAAAACAATAATAGAAAGAAAAAAAACAAAAAAAACAAAAACAAAAAACCTGTACCTCACATGCAGCTTCATTCAGTGTTTTAACATAATTGCATTACAATTGGGTGGTATTGTGCTGTCCATTTCTGAGTTTTTATATCCAGTCCCGTTTTACAGTCTGTATCCCTTCATCTCCAATTATCCCTTCTCTTTTTTTTTTTTAATTAACGGAAAAAAAAGAAATTAACCCAACATTTAGAGATCATACCATTCTACACATGCAATCATTAATTCTTAACATCATCACATAGATGCATGATCATCCTTTCTTAGTACATTTGCATTGGTTTAGAAGAACTAGCAACATAACCGAAAAAGATATAGAATGTTAATATAGAGAAAAAAAATAAAAGTAATAATAGTAAAATCAAAACAAAACAACACAAAACAAAAAAAAAACCTATAGCTCAGATGCAGCTTCATTCAGTGTTTTAACATGATTACTTTACAATTAGGTATTATTGTGCTGTCCATTTTTGAGTTTTTGTATCTAGTCCTGTTGCACAGTCTGTATCCCTTCAGCTTCAATTACCCATTGTCTTACCCTGTTTCTAACTCCTGCTGAACTCTGTTACCAATGACATATTTCAAGTTTATTCTCGAATGTCCGTTCACATCAGTGGGACCATACAGTATTTGTCCTTTAGTTTTTGGCTGGATTCACTCAGCATAATATTCTCTAGGTCCATCCATGTTATTACATGGTTCATAAGTTTATCTTGTCTTAAAGCTGCATAATATTCCATCGTATGTATATACCACAGTTTGTTTAGCCTCTCTTCTGTTGATGGAGATTTTGGCTGTTTCCATCTCTTTGCAATTGTAAATAATGCTGCTATAAACATTGGTGTGCAAATGTCCGTTTGTGTCTTTGCCCTTAAGTCCTTTGAGTAGATACCTAGCAATGGTATTGCTGGGTCGTATGGCAGTTCTATATTCAGCTTTTTGAGGAACCGCCAAACTGCCTTCCACAGTGGTTGCACCCTTTGACATTCCCACCAACAGTGGATAAGTGTGCCTCTTTCTCCGCATCCTCTCCAGCACTTGTCATTTTCTGTTTTGTTGATAATGGCCATTCTGGTGGGTGTGAGATGGTATCTCATTGTGGTTTTGATTTGCATTTCTCTAATGGCCAGGGACATTGAGCATCTCTTCATGTGCCTCTTGGCCATCCGTATTTCCTCTTCTGAGAGGTGTCTGTTCAAGTCTTTTTCCCATTTTGTAATTGGGTTGGCTGTCTTTTTGTTGTTGAGATGAACAATCTCTTTATAAATTCTGGATACTAGACCTTTATCTGATATATCATTTCCAAATATTGTCTCCCATTGTGAAGGCTGTCTTTCTACTTTCTTGATGAAGTTCTTTGATGCACAAAAGTGTTTAATTTTGAGGAGTTCCCATTTATTTATTTCCTTCTTCAGTGCTCTTGCTTTAGGTTTAAGGTCCATAAAACCGCCTCCAGTTGTAAGATCCATAAGATATCTCCCAACATTTTCCTCTGTTTTATGGTCTTAGACCTAATGTTTAGATCTTTGATCCATTTTGAGTTAACTTTTGTATAGGGTGTGAGAGATGGGTCTTCTTTCATTCTTTTGCATATGGATATCCAGTTCTCTACGCACCATTTATTGAAGAGACTGCTCTGTCCCAGGTGAGTTGGCTTGACTGCCTTATCAAAGATCAAATGTCCATAGATGAGAGGGTCTATATCTGAGCACTCTATTCGATTCCATTGGTCGATATATCTATCTTTATGCCAATACCATGCTGTTTTGACCACTGTGGCTTCATAATATGCCTTAAAGTCAGGCAGCGCGAGACCTCCAGCTTCGTTTTTTTTCCTCAAGATGTTTTTAGCAATTCGGGGCACCCTGCCCTTCCAGATAAATTTGCTTATTGGTTTTTCTATTTCTGAAAAATAAGTTGTTGGGATTTTGATTGGTATTGCATTGAATCTGTAAATCAATTTAGGTAGGATTGACATCTTAACTATATTTAGTCTTCCAATCCATGAACACGGTATGCCCTTCCATCTGTTTAGGTCTTCTGTGATTTCTTTTAGCAGTTTTTTGTAGTTTTCTTTATATAGGTTTTTTGTCTCTTTAGTTAAATTTATTCCTAGGTATTTTATTCTTTTAGTTGCAATTGTAAATGGGATTCGTTTCTTGATTTCCCCCTCAGCTTGTTCATTACTAGTGTATAGAAATGCTACAGATTTTTGAATGTTGATCTTGTAACCTGCTACTTTGCTGTACTCATTTATTAGCTCTAGTAGTTTTGTTGTGGATTTTTCCGGGTTTTCGACGTATAGTATCATATCGTCTGCAAACAGTGATAGTTTTACTTCTTCCTTTCCAATTTTGATGCCTTGTATTTCTTTTTCTTGTCTAATTGCTCTGGCTAGAACCTCCAACACAATGTTGAATAATAGTGGTGATAGTGGACATCCTTGTCTTGTTCCTGATCTTAGGGGGAAAGTTTTCAATTTTTCCCCATTGAGGATGATATTAGCTGTGGGTTTTTCATATATTCCCTCTATCATTTTAAGGAAGTTCCCTTGTATTCCTATCTTTTGAAGTGTTTTCAACAGGAAAGGATGTTGAATCTTGTCGAATGCCTTCTCTGCATCAATTGAGATGATCATGTGATTTTTCTGCTTTGATTTGTTGATATGGTGTATTACATTAATTGATTTTCTTATGTTGAACCATCCTTGCATACCTGGGATGAATCCTACTTGGTCACGATGTATAATTCTTTTAATGTGCTGTTGGATACGATTTGCTAGAATTTTATTGAGGATTTTTGCATCTGTATTCATTAGAGAGATTGGTCTGTAGTTTTCTTTTTTTGTAATATCTTTGCCTGGTTTTGGTATGAGGGTGATGTTGGCTTCATAGAATGAATTAGGTAGTTTTCCCTCCACTTCGATTTTTTTGAAGAGTTTGAAGAGAATTGGTACTAATTCTTTCTGGAACGTTTGGTAGAATTCACATGTGAAGCCATCTGGTCCTGGACTTTTCTTTTTAGGAAGCTTTTGAATGACTAATTCAATTTCTTTACTTGTGATTGGTTTGTTGAGGTCATCTATGTCTTCTTGAGTCAAAGTTGGTTGTTCATGTCTTTCCAGGAACCCGTCCATTTCCTCTAAATTGTTGTATTTATTAGCGTAAAGTTGTTCATAGTATCCTGTTATTACCTCCTTTATTTCTGTGAGGTCAGTAGTTATGTCTCCTCTTCCATTTCTGATCTTATTTATTTGCATCCTCTCTCTTCTTCTTTTTGTCAATCTTGCTAAGGGCCCATCAATCTTATTGATTTTCTCATAGAACCAACTTCTGGCCTTATTGATATTCTCTATTGTTTTCATGTTTTCAATTTCATTTATTTGTGCTCTAATCTTTGTTATTTCTTTCCTTTTGCTTGCTTTGGGGTTAGCTTGCTGTTCTTTCTCCAGTTCTTCCAAATGGATAGTTAATTCCTGAATTTTTGCCTTTTCTTCTTTTCTGATATAGGCATTTAGAGCAATAAATTTCCCTCTTAGCACTGCCTTTGCTGCGTCCCATAAGTTTTGATATGTTGTGTTTTCATTTTCATTCGCCTCGAGGTATTTGCTAATTTCCCTTGCAATTTCTTCTTTGACCCAGTCGTTGTTTAGGAGTGTGTTGTTGAGCCTCCACGTATTTGTGAATTTTCTGGCACTCTGCCTATTATTGATTTCCAACATCATTCCTTTATGGTCCGAGAAAGTGTTGTGTAAGATTTCAATCTTTTTAAATTTGTTAAGACTTGCTTTGTGACCCAGCATATGGTCTATCTTTGAGAATGATCCATGAGCACTTGAGAAAAAGGTGTATCCTGCTGTTGTGGGATGTAATGTCCTATAAATGTCTATTAAGTCTAGTTCATTTATAGTAATATTCAGATTCTCTATTTCTTTGTTGATCCTCTGTCTAGATGTTCTGTCCCTTGATGAGAGTGGTGAGTTGAAGTCTCCAACTATTATGGTATATGAGTCTATTTCCCTTTTCACTGTTTGCAGTATATTCCTCACGTATTTTGGGGCATTCTGATTCGGTGCGTAAATATTTATGATTGTTATGTCTTCTTGTTTAATTGTTCCTTTTATTAGTATATAGTGTCCTTCTTTGTCTCTTTTAACTGTTTTACATTTGAAGTCTAATTTGTTGGATATTAGTATAGCCACTCCTGCTCTTTTCTGGTTGTTATTTGCATGAAATATCTTTTCCCAACCTTTCACTTTCAACCTATGTTTATCTTTGGGTCTAAGATGCGTTTCCTGTAGACAGCATATAGAAGGATCCTGTTTTTTAATCCATTCTGCCAATCTATGTCTTTTGATTGGGGAATTCAGTCCATTGACATTTAGTGTTATTACTGTTTGGATAATATTTTCCTCTACCATTTTGCCTTTTGTATTATATATATCATATCTGATTTTCCTTCTTTCTACACTCTTTTCCATATCTCTCTCTTCTGTCTTTTTGTATCTGACTCTAGTGCTCCCTTTAGTATTTCTTGCAGAGCTGGTCTCTTGGTCACAAATTCTTTCAGTGACTTTTTGTCTGAGAATGTTTTAATTTCTCCCTCATTTTTGAAGGATAATTTTGCTGGATATAGGAGTCTTGGTTGGCAGTTTTTCTCTTTTAGTATTTTAAATATATCATCCCACTGTCTTCTAGCTTCCATGGTTTCTGCTGAGAAATCTACACAAAATCTTATTGGGTTTCCCTTGTATGTAATGGATTGTTTTTCTCTTGCTGCTTTCAAGATCTTCTCTTTCTCTTTGACCTCTGACATTCTAACTAGTAAGTGTCTTGGAGAACGACTATTTGGGTCTAATCTCTTTGGGGTGCGCTGCACTTCTTGGATCTGTAATTTTAGGTCTTTCATAAGAGTTGGGAAATTTTCAGTGATAATTTCTTCCATTAGTTTTTCTCCTCCTTTTCCCTTCTCTTCTCCTTCTGGGACACCCACAACACGTATATTTGTGCGGTTCATATTGTCCTTGAGTTCCCTGATACCCTGTTCAAATTTTTCCATTCTTTTCCCTATAGTTTCTGTTTCTTTTTGGAATTCAGATGTTCCATCCTCCAAATCACTAATTCTATCTTCTGTCTCTTTAAATCTATCATTGTAGCTATCCATTATTTTTTCTATGTTTGCTACTTTATCCTTCACTTCCATAAGTTCTACGATTTGTTTTTTCAGTTTTTCTATTTCTTCTTTATGTTCAGCCCATGTCCTCTTCATGTCCTCCCTCAATTTATCGATTTCATTTTTGAAGAGGTTTTCCATTTCTGTTCGTATATTCAGCATTAGTTGTCTCAGCTCTTGTGTCTCATTTGAGCTATTGGTTTGTTCCTTTGACTGAGCCATATTCTCAATCTTTTGAGCGTGGACAGTTATCTTCTGCTGCTGGCGTCTGGGCATTTATTCAGATTTCTCTTGGTGTTGGACCCAGCAAGGTTGTAATATTTTTCTGTGAAATCTCTGGGTTCTGTTTTTCTTATCCTGCCCAGTAGGTGGCGCTCGTGGCACCCGTTTGTCTGCGGGTCCCACCAGTAAAAGGTGCTGTGGGACCTTAAACTTTGGAAAACTCTCGCCGTCCTGAGGGTTCGCTAGCCGAAACGGCTTGAGCCGGCCCGGGGTCCGAACGCAGGGAGGGTTGCTGGTCGCTGCAGCCAGGGAAAGAGCCCGTCCGAATTTCCTAGTCGGCCCTGGGCAACAAGCGTGGCGGGAGGGCGCCAGCGGCAGCGGCCCGCCCGAGAGAGTGCACGTTCCCCGGGAGTCACGGGTTTGGAAGGGGCCTTCCCCACCCGTCACCGTTCTCCGCGGCCTGGGGGTTTCCGATCCAATTCTCTCAGTTGGTCCGGGGGCTGCGCGTGGTGTGGGCGCCAGCCGTCTTTGTTTCACGGGACCGCCTCTCCAATTCTCCCAGCCGGCCCGGGAAGGGGGAAGGGAGTAACTCCGGCCGCTTGCCACCCCGCCAGGTAAGGCCCGCGCGCCTCGGCGATCTCACCCGAGCTGCTTCTCTCAGCCAGCCAGCCGTTCCAGGATGGGGTACGCTGTCTTTTTTATCTCTGTTGTGGCTTTGGGCGCTTTCTGTATCGTTTCTACTCCCCTAGTAGGTGTCCTGGAGAAGAAACTAAGATCCGCGCGTCTTACTAAGCCGCCATCTTCCAGGAAGTCCTATAACTACTTCTTGAAGACTGCTTTGAAAATATTGCTTTCCCCTTTCTTCGCTTATACATTTTTGAGTTCACAATTAAAAAAAAGTTAAAAATGTATACATTTTATGGTATCATAAATTGGACTACTCGCCTCTAATTTTTAAAGGCAAACCTCGGAAAGAGACAGATAAAATGTCAAGAGTTCACCGAATTCATTACCTTACCTTCTCGCCAGATTTTGGTGGCTGCTGCAACTTCTCATAATCTTTCTTGGGATCCAAACTCTTTGTTATCAGTCCACCTGTTGAAAATGCATGGCTTTGTGGGAAAGTTCATCCTCTGCCATCAGAAACGATTCTGAATGGATGAAGGGGAAAGGGACATGCGGAGTTCTTATTTCTTATTCGACACTAAAAACATCTTCAAGTTAACTTTATTGAGAAAAATGTATTATAAAATAATACAAAAGCTGTCAGTTAAAAGTAACTACAAAATCTCTGAGAGGTTCAAGGAAGCCCTGTATCACTGAACAGACCTGGTTTGGAACATTTGTCCTTGGGGCCATGTGAATAGGTCAGACAAAGAAAAAATAAACCAAGTGGCTCAATGCTGGGCTTCCAGGAAGATGGCTGACTAGATGAGCATGAGATGAGCCCTGCTCCATGGAAGAATTAGATAAGGGACAGGAGGGCAACTGCGGTGGTGACTCAGGAGTGCAGCTGACCTGCGAGAGCTTCTGCGCCACCTGGGGCAGCCCTTTCTGCAGAGGCAGAGGAAGTGAGAGGCAGAAAGCTGGAGGCTGCTGCGAAGGCATCGAGCCGATGGGAGTGCGCGGACAGGAACACAGTACCAGGGAATAAGCCAGGCTGCATTCCTTGGGTGCGCTACCCTCTCCTACACAGCCCCACGACCCGTGACTCACCCCACACCAAAAGAAACCAAACCCTATCACCTGCTCCCATTTCCTGCACCTCAGATGCCCCCACCCGCCCAGCCCCCAGTGCAAATAACTTGCCCTCATCCCCACCCTATGTGCAGCCCAACTCACTTCTCCTGCATGCCTCCTCAGCATCCCTCCCACTTCCTGTTCCCTGAAGTTTGTTGCCAGTGCGTAGAGTGTGCTGACACCAACCTCTATACCGAGGCTACACCCGACCCCAGCCCATAGTTTCTGACAGGCTCACCGCACCCTGCCTGAGCTCTGTGCATTTGTTTATGGCACTCCCAGACCCACACATGCACACGGGCACCCAATCACATCATTCAGCTCTGGGACCCACACTTTATAGCCGTCCTAGACCCGCCCATGTGCATGGCCCTGTGGCTCCCTTCCCAGCTATGAGAAAGTGTGACCTGTGCAGCCGAGTCACACCTGATCCTTATCCACACAGTTGTTAAGCTAACCTGTTGCTGTAGGTCTACGGCTGTACACAAGGGGCCCCAGGCCTTAAACCAGCGCTCACCAGGTTTACAACCCCAGGACCGGTGCACTTGCCCAGCTACCTCCTCTCTGTCTGCATTACAGTCACATTCACAGCTTCAACATAACATCCCCAAACTGCATCCACACCTGCCCAGAAACAAATCTCGACACTGAGTGCCACATGCTGTCTCCTGCTCCCTGTTGGACAACCATCCCACAGCACAAGACCTCAGACGACTGAAAGAAATCAACTCAACAAATAAGTCAATCAAGATGGTTACATGCCAGGAAGGCAGCAGAAGATCACTGGGCATATCACAATGCAGACAGATATCGCCTACCTAATGAACAAATTAGAACACCAGAAGAGCCACAGGCATTGGAAACACTAAGCAAAGATATTCATATGACTCTACTTAATGAAATAAGAGGGATAGCAAATGACCTAAAGGAGATCAAGAACACAGAGAAGAGCAGAAAGGGGAACTTGAAAGAATAACTAGAAAAGCAGCAGATATCACACATAGTAAAGACACTGTTGAACAAATGAAAAACATGCTGGAGGCACACCACGTTACATTTGAAGAGACAGAAGAAAGAACAAGTGATATACAGGACAAGATAATTGGTTTCAATGACTCATAACCGCAAATGGCAAAAAAAAAAAGATGGAAAAACTTTTACTGGATCTCAGGGAAATGATAGACCAAAGAAAGCATACAAAGCTAAGACAGATCGGAGTCCCAGAAGGGAAGACAGAAGTAAAGGGCTAGGAAGAGAAGTCAAGGATATAAGGAGGGAAAACTTCCCAACCCTGATAAATCACATAACTATTTCAGGCAAAGAAACCCAACAAACTCCAATAAGAACAAAACCCCAATTTCTGGTGGTCCTTACTAACGACTATTGAGAAGAAAAGCATTTACCAGATCAATAGCTGCATGGTACCAGGGGATGTATTGCTTTGCTCAAGCAATGACATCCCATCTGAAACAGCAGCTACAATTGGAGTTAGCACCGGGATGAGCTTACGATGAACCACTGTCATCCTCCAAGACCCATCTGTTTTCTGCACAGGCAAAATATGAGAGTGGAATTTGGATGTAGTGGGAATCACCAGCCCTGCACCCTTCAAGTCCCTAAGAGTGGCAGTCATCTCTGCAATCCCTTCAGGAACCCAGGATTAATTGGGAGTCACGTTTTTCTAGGTAGGGCAGTTCTAGTTGCTTCCACTTCACCTTTCCCAGCATAACAGCCCTCACTGCGCCAGTCAGAGAGCCAATGTGGCGTTTCAGGCAGCTGCTCAGTATTTTTATTCCAATTATGCATCCTGGAACAGGGGAAATAACTACAGAATGGTTCTGGTGGTCCACTGGACCCACTGTGAGGCAGACCTGAGCTAAAACTCCATTGTTCACCTGGTCCCCCTGAGCCCCAACTCCGACTGGTGGACCAGAGTGACGTTTTGGGTGACCTGGAATTGATGTCACTTCTGAACCAGTGTCTAATAATCCCCGAAAGAGCTGATCATTTCCTTTTCCCCAGTGTGCCGTTGCCCTGGGCCAAGGCCATCAGTCTCCTTGGGGAAGCCTTGGAGGAAGATTAATAGTATCAATTTCTGACAGTGTAACAGGTTTCTGCCACAAAGAGACCTGGCCTCCCCTTCATCAAGGGGCTCGAGTTCTAAAGATTGTCTCAAGTCTGTAAATTGACTAAGGGGCTGTGACTCTATGTTTTGGTAATTCATGCTAGACTTCCGTTCACTTGACCTGGAATGCTTTTCTTTATGCAGCTCGAACAAGAATTCAGTAGACTGCCCATTGATTGTACTCCTAAGTAGCCCATGATTGACTAGCCAATGCCACAAATTTCTGCCGATCCGATTGTTCGGCGGATCCTGCTTTGAGTCTGCTGTCGAGTGGAGTAGCCACATCCACCCTGCCTTTGGTGATTAAGTGCGGTCACCTGGCTTCTGCCAACTCAGGATCCCATCATCTGCAATTGTGTTTAAGGATTCCAGCTCAGTGACAGCAGTTCCCACAGTAGCATCTGAGGTCATATGGTAGCCCTGATAAACTCTAGGATCTGGCCTATAACTACTTCTTGAAGACTGCTTTGAAAATATTGCTTTCCCCTTTCTTCGCTTATACATTTTTGAGTTCACAATTAAAAAACAGTTAAAAATGTATACATTTTGGGGTATCATAAATTGGACAACTCGCCTCTAATTTTTAAAGGCAAACCTCGGAAAGAGACAGATAAAATGTCAAGAGTTCACCGAATTCATTACCTTACCTTCTCGCCAGATTTTGGTGGTTGCTGCACCTTCTCATAATCTTTCTTGGGATCCAAATTCTTTGTTACCAGTCCACCTGTTGAAAATGCATGGCTTTGTGGGAAAGTTCATTCTCTGCCATCAGAAACGATTCTGAATGGATGAAGGGGAAAGGGACATGCGGAGTTCTTATTTCTTATTCGACACTAAAAACATCTTCAAGTTAACTTTATTGAGAAAAATGTATTATAAAATAATACAACAGCTGTCAGTTAAAAGTAACTACAAAATCTCTGAGAGGTTCAAGGAAGCCCTGTATCACTGAACAGACCTGGTTTGGAACATTTGTCCTTGGGGCCATGTGAATAGGTCACACAAAGAAAAAATAAACCAAGTGGCTCAATGCTGGGCTTCCAGGAAGATGGCTGACTAGATGAGCGTGAGATGAGCCCTGCTCCATGGAAGAATTAGATAAGGGACAGGAGGGCAACTGCGGTGGTGACTCAGGAGTGCAGCTGACCTGCGAGAGCTTCTGTGCCGCCTGGGGCAGCCCTTTCTGCAGAGGCAGAGGAAGTGAGAGGCAGAAAGCTGGAGGCTGCTGCGAAGGCATCGAGCCGATGGGAGTGCGCGGACAGGAACACAGGACCAGGGAATAAGCCAGGCAGCATTCCTTGGGCGCGCTACCCTCTCCTGCACAGCCCCACGACCCGTAACTCACGCCACACCAAAAGAACCCAAACCCTATCACCTGCTCCCATTTCCTGCGCCTCAGATGCCCCCACCCGCCCAGCCCCCAGTGCAAATAACTTGCCCTCACCCCCACCCTATGTGCAGCCCAACTCACTTCTCCTGCATGCCTCCTCAGCCTCCCTCCCACTTCCTGTTCCCTGCAGTTTGTTGCCAGTGCGTAGGGTGTGCTGACACCAACCTCTATACCGAGGCTACACCCGACCCCAGCCCATCGTTTATGACAGGCTCACCGCACCCTGCCTGAGCTCTGTGCACTTGTTTATGGCACTCCCAGGTCCACACATGCACACGGGCACCCAATCACATCATTCAGCTCTGGGACCCACACTTTATAGCCGTCCTGGGCCCACCCATGTGCATGGCCCTGCGGCTCCCTTTCCAGCTATGAGAAAGTGTGACCTGTGCAGCCGAGTCACACCTGATCCTTATCCACACAGTTGTTAAGCTAACCTGTTGCTGTAGGTCTAAAGCTGTACACAAGGGGCCCCAGGCTGTAAACCAGCACTCACCAGATTTACAACCCCAGGACCGGTGCACTTGCCCAGCTACATCCTCTCTGTCTGCATTACAGCCACATTCACAGCTTCAACATAACATCCCCAAACTGCATCCACACCTGCCCGGAAACATATCTCGACACTGAGTGCCACATGCTGTGTCCTGCTCCCTGTTGGACAACCATACCACACGCACAAGACCTCAGACTACTGAAAGAAATCAACTCAACAAATAAGTCAATCAAGATGGTTACATGACAGGAAGGCGGCAGAAGATCACTGGGCTTATCACAATGCAGACAGATATCGCCTACCTAATGAACAAATTAGAACACCAGAAGAGCCACAGGCATTGGAAAAACTAAGCAATGGTATTCATATGACTCTACTTAATGAAATAAGAGGGATAGCAAATGACCTAAAGGAGATCAAGACCACATAGAAGAGAAGAAAGAGCAACTTGAAAGATTTACTAGAAAAACAGCAGATATCCAGATAGTAAAGACACTGTTGAACAAAGGAAAATGATGCTGGAAGCATACAACCTTACATTTGAAGAGACAGAAAAAAGAACAAGTGATATAGAGGACAAGGTAATTGGTTTCAATGACTCATAGCAGCAAATGGGAAAAAAAAGATGGAAAAACATTTACTGGATCTCAGGGAAATGATACACCAAACAAAGCAAAGAAATCTATGTCTGATCAGTGCCCCAGAATGGAAGAGAGAATTAAAGGGCTAGGAAGAGTAGTCAAGGATATAATGGGGGAAAACTACCCAACCCTGATAAATCACATAAATATTTCAGTCAAAGGAGCCCAACAAACTCCAAAAAGAAAAACCCCGTTTTTTGGTGGTCCTTACTATCAACTATTGAGAAGAAAAACATTTACCAGATCAATAGGTGCATCGTACCAGGGGATATATTGCTTTGCTCAAGCAATGACATCCCATCTGGAACAGCAGCTACAATTGGTGTTAGCACCGGGTTGAGCTTACGATGAACCACTGTCATCCTCCAAGACCCATCTGTTTTCTGCACAGGCAAAATATGAGGTTGGAATTTGGATGGAGTGGAAATCACCAACCCTGCATCTTTCAAGTCCCTAAGTGTGGCAGTCATCTCTGCAATCCCTTCAGGAACCCAGGATTAATTGTGAGTCACGTTTTTCTAGGTAGGGCAGTTCTAGTTGCTTCCACTTCACCTTTCCCACCATAACAGCCTTCACTGCTGATTGGAGAAGCCGGAATTGAGCCCTGCTCCATGGAAGAGTTAGAGAAGGGAGTATAGGGAGACTGCAACCATTATTCAGGATTGCATGTGACATGGGAGAGCTTCTGCAGCTCCTGGTGCCTCCCGGGCTGCAGAGGTTCCGGAACTGGGAGTCTGAATGCTGGAAGCTGGTACGAAGGCAGGGAGCCCACAGGAGAGTATGGACATGGACACTGTTCTTGGGACTAAGCCAAGCTGCATTCCATGGGTGCACTCCCCTCACCAGCACAGACCCATGACCAGCGATTCACCCCACAACCCCATGCACACGAAAAGCCTATCACCCACTCCCATTTCCTTTACTCCAGATGCCCCCACCCCCAGACCCCAGAGCACATAACTTCCCCTCATTCCCACCCAAAGTGCAACCAAACCCACCTCCCCTGCAAGCCTCCTGAGCACTACGTCCCACTCCCTGTTCCCTGCAGTCTGTTGCCAGTGCATAAACCCTGCCAGCACCAACCTCCATACCTAGGCTACACCCGAACCCTGCCCATAGTGTCCAACAACCTCACCACACCCTACCTGATCTCTGTGCATTTGTTTATGGCACTCCCAGGCCGACGCATGCACATGGGCCCCAATCACATCATTCAGTTCTCAGAAACACAATTTATAGCAGTCCTAGAACCACACATATGCACAACCCTCATCCTCACTTCCCAGATCAGAGAAAGCCGACCTTTGTACCTCAAAGCACATGTATATACATTGTCTCTTGTGCTCGGGGTCATTCTCCAGGATAGATCGTATGCTGGGGCCCAAAACATTTCTTTATAAATTTGAAAACACTGAATTTATTCAAAGCACTTTCTCTGATGACAATGGGATGAAGCTGGATCTCAATGACCACCAAAGAATGAGAACATTCACAAATATATGGAGCTCAAAATCACACCCTTAAACAACCAGTGGGTTAAAGAAGAAATTGCTAGAGAAAGCAGTAGCTATCTAGAGATGAATGAAAATGAAATTACAACTCATCCGATATTATGGGATGTGGCAAAGGCTGTGCTGAGAGGAAAATTTATCCCCAAAAGGTCTATATTATAAAACAAGAAAGAGTAAAAAATTGGGGACTTAAGAGCAAACCTCTAGGAACTTGAGAAAGAACAGTAAACTAACATCTAAGCAAATAGAAGAAGAGAAATAACAACGATTAAAGCAGAGATAAATGAAGAGAACAAAAGAAGAATAGAAAGAATCAATAAAACCAAAATTTGGTACTGTGAAAAAATCAATAAAGTTGATGGGCCATTAGCAAGACTGACAAAGAAAAATAGAGAGAGGATGCAAGGAAACAAAATTAGAAATGAGAAGGATACATTACCACAGACCTTGAGGAAATAAAAAAATCATAAGATGATACTATGAAGAACTGTATGCAAATATATAGATGAAATATATAGATGAAACTACATGCAAATATATTCGATGAAATGGACAAATTCCTGCAAGCACACAAACAAGCTATATTGGCTCGGGAAGAAATAAGAGATCTCAACAAACCAATCACAGGTAAAGAGACCAGACAGAAGACCAACATGTCATCACCAAATCTGTGGTCAACTGATATTGACAAAGCCCCCAAATCCTCTGAGCTGGGACAAAATAGTCTTTTCAATAATTAGGCACAGAAGAACTGGGTATCAATAGCCAAAAGAATGAAAGAGGACTTCTCTCTTACACCTTACACAAAAATTAAACTGTAAGAACTAACACCATAAAGCTTCTAGAAGAAAATGTGGGGACACATGTTCAAGACTAAGTAATAGGAAGTAGCTTCCCAAACTTTATACCCAAAGAACAGGCAGCGAATGAAAAAGTGGACAAATGAGAATTCCTCACAATCAAATGCTTCTGCACCTAAAAACACTTTGTCAAAAAGGTGAAGAGGAATAAAAATCAATGAGAGAAAATATTTGGAAA
Organism: Tamandua tetradactyla; assembly: GCF_023851605.1. Taxonomy (NCBI): domain Eukaryota; kingdom Metazoa; phylum Chordata; class Mammalia; order Pilosa; family Myrmecophagidae; genus Tamandua; species Tamandua tetradactyla. The sequence goes on from NC_135328.1 coordinate 134,943,934, forward strand.
TCACATATTGGACAAAAATTTGATTTTCTGCACATACAAAGAAAGCATACAACAAACAACAAAAGAAGAAACAGCCCAATCACAAAATGGGCTAAAGATATGAATAGACAGTTTTCTGAAGAGCAAATACAAATGGCTCATAAGCCCATGGAGATGCTCATTTTCATTGGCTATAAGGGAAATGCAGATCAAGACTACAATGAGATACCACCTCCTAGCTCTAAGAATGGTTGCTATTAAACAAATAGGAATCTACAAATGTTGCAGAGGATATGGATAACTGGGACACTTATGCACTAATGGTGCAGACACTACGGAAAATTGTTTGGTGGCTCCTTAGGAAACTAAATATCAAGTTGTCCAATGATCCAGCAATAGCACTACTTGGTATATACACAGAAGAGCTGAAAGCAGTGACACAAGCAGACGTTTCCACACTGATGTTCATAGCAGCATTATATACATTGGCCAAAAGATGGAAACAAACCAAATGCCCATTAACAGACGAGTGGAATATTATGCAGCAGTAAGACAAAATGACATCCTGAAGCACATGACAAGAAGGATGAGCCCTGAGTACATAATGCTGAGTGAAATTAGCCAGAACCAAAATGATAAATAATGTATGAGTCCACTTTTATGACTAGCATAAAGGTATAGTCAGAGAGTTACAATAGAGAATAGCTAGAAACTGCATAAATACTTAAAAAATATAATAATGGTTTGGTCACTTTTAACAAATGTTCGTAAGATGACAGGGCCTAGATTGTAAGCTTTTAGCGCAGACACATTAAGTCCGGAGTGGCGATAAATATTTATGGATTTTGAAAGGATGTTTTGCATATATAACCTGATATTTAGAGATAAGAATGAACCCTAACAGGTTGGGGTTAAAGTAATTCAGAATATAGGGGTAAGAAAGACAGGGTCTATAATTTAGAACCACCCATACTCTTTGAGGCAAATGAAGAAAGTTTATTTAGTCTGGAACTGAAATTTTCTGTAGTGCATAATCTAATTAAAACTATCTGTATTGATCATTTGAACAACTGAAACACAGGGAGCACAGAAGAAGAAAGAGGTCTTTAATCCTGGATAGATTATTGTAATGCCTGGATACATCCAAGAGTATATTAAACAGATAATCAAAAAGTATTAGCAAAGTCCCCTGAGGGATGGGAGAAAGAATATGGAACAATTAAACCTTACCATCAGGGAATCCCCTGATACTGTATCAAAACTTGGGACACCCAAATCAATAGGCCATGCCCTCGATCAGCAGGCTTACTCTTGTGAAGCTTATGAAGGTAGCAGAGAAACTTAGGCTGTCTATAGGCATGCCTAAGAGTTACTTCTGGAGGACCTCTGTTGTTGCTCATCTGTGGCCTCAGTCTTTCTAAGTCCAACTCTGCAAATACATCATTGCCCTCCCCTTACGTGGTACATGACACACTTGGGTGAAATTCTCCCTGACAATGTGGGAGATAACTCCCAGGGATGAATCCAGGCCTAACACCATGGCATCAACAATTCCATCCTGACCAAAATGGGGAAACAAGTATAATTAATAAAGTTATCAGTGGTAGGGAGAGTTCAAATAGAGTCAGGAGTCTTCTCAGGGAGCTGCTCTTATGCAAGCTTCAGGTAGACCTTGCTGCCTATCATAAACTGCCAACCCCCAACAAGGACCATTTCAGTCAATCCTAAAAAACACCTAGGGCAATATATTATATTACACAAGGGTTCCAAGAACTAGAGTAACTTTCCTGAAACCTTCAATCTCCAGAGGGCTCACAGGCCAGATAAGTTCTGAAACCGTGTCCAACCTCTCCAGAACATCACATAGATCCATCTCCCTACCCCATATTAGTGACGGACCCTTCCATTACAAAAAATTTAGAAATTCCATAGCCCAAACACTCCTAAGGAGAGGGATGGAAAGATCAAAGTGATGTTGGAGTTATACTGAGAATAAAGGGTTTAATAAATGAACATGAATGCTGAATCATTAAATTGATATCTCTTTTAATCCCCAGGATTTTACAGTAGCTAAGAAGTAAAACCTAAAGTTGTGAAATTGTAACCCATGTCAAACTCCAAAGCACACTCTACAGCTAATTGTGGTGTTGTATTTTGAACTTACAACTTTTTTGTTTATATGTTATTTTTCACAAAACAAGAAAACAAAGTTGATTGTGATGATAAAAAAAATCAAACCTTTTAGCATCCTATACTCGGGAGCAGCTAGAAGGAAAAATATTAGAAGATCATATGAAAGCCCATGACAAACTCTGGGAACTGTCCTATGAACACGAGTTGAAGAGTTCTTTGAAAACTATTGCTTTTTTATTTCATTGTTTTGCTTTTGCATTATACTATACAATAAAAAAGTTTAAAAAATAAAATAAAATGGTACAATGCTGGGTGGTGTGACAGTGGCTCAGTGGCAGTATTTTTGCCTACCATGCAGGAGACCTGTGTTAGATTCCTGGTGTGTGCTAATGACAAAAAGAAAAAAAAAAGAAAAGGAAAATTTCAATGCTTATAACTTTAAAGCAAAATGAAACCAATGTACTTAAACATATCAAATTAGCAGCCTAGGCTAATGGAGAAAAATTATTTTATAAGTTCAAAACAGAGTAAGTACTGTACATCCCTAATGGGATATATTTTAAGGACTGAGAGACAAACATCTATAAAAAAAATCCCCAGTGCTTTCAGTCATCATGTAGCTGTTAATGAGCACTGGCACTGCTGATCTGAAATCGCTGTGTATATGTCGCAGGATTAGGAATCACAAGAAGGAAGTTTTGCTGGCGGCTGCTAGGGTTTGGGATGGGGGTGCCAGAGATGGGAGAGATGTGTGAACTCAAAGACTTAATTTGGATTAACCCTGCAGGCCTAAATTTGGATTAGAAATACCAGCATGAACTCAGGACATATTTTCTTATTTAAAAAATGCTCTACTCTGTCCAGGGAAAACACCTAAATACAAGGACTAGTCCAGAAGAAACAGGGCCCCAGGCTCCTTGTGGAAACATCAGATTCCAGATATGGTGCAGAAAATACACAAAATGAGCCTGAAACCTCTTGCCGTATCTGAAAACAAAGCTGTCACAGTCTAATGCCAAAAGGTTCCCATTGGTCGAAGACTAGGCAACTGGAAAGTCACAAGAAAAACTGAGATGGAATGAAATGAAGCACAATGGATGTGTTAAAACTCTTTGATCTCATATAATCACCAAACAATACAAACCCCATATCCTTCATAAGCCACCTTTGTTGGATGGCAGGAAACACACTCACTACTATGAAAGCTGATCCATAAAAGACTTGGGTCAGGCATACAGCCTCTTCCAGGAATGGTGCCTGGGGGTATCAGAGGGCTGGGTAGGGAAAAGTCTGCACGAGAATTTTCCAGCCTAAGAGTAAGGGAAGAACAGTTTGAGAAAACCACCACTTTGCAACCCTGAATGTTGAAATAACAGATCTTCCCCAAGGAGAGAGACAGACAGACAGTGGCAAGCACAAGCTCCACCTACCAAATATCCTTCCAAACAATCAACCAGAATGTGATCATGTTTCTAGAACCACTTTACAGGACATGGTGGACACACAAGTACACTTAAGCACACCATGAGAGTGTGATAACCAGTGGCTGGCTGTGAGGTCAAGCTCCATCAGCAAACAAATCACAGCAGGAAAGAGGGGGAGGGAGAAAGTGCAGAGTAAAGCTAGAGCCTCAAATTCAACAGCCTAGTCTTATGTCGCTGCTCACTCATCGACATGCCTTGGTACTGGGGGGTGAGCAAGTGAGGAGACATGGGCCTGTGGACTGGTGGGTGAGTGGGTGAGGTGACACAGGCCTGGTGACTGAGGGCAGAGCAGTTGAGGTGACACAGGCCAGGGGACTAGGGGTTGCGTGGGTGAGATGACATGGGCCAGGGGACTAGGGGTTAAGTGGGGCAGGTGATATGGGCCTGGTGGCTGGGGGTGAGCAGTGCAGGTGACATGGCCTGGTGTCTGGGGACAAGCAGGTGAGGTGACATGGGCCTGGGGACTGTGGGGCAAGTGGGTGAGAAGACATGAGCCTGGGTTCTGGGGTTGAGCAGGTGCAGGTGACACAGTTCTCAGGACATGGTAGCGAGCAGGTGAGGTGTAGGTGGCTTCGGGTTGCTCTGTCCTGCTGAGGGTTGAAGACTATGGACACCCGTGCAATGGGGAAGAGCAGTAGCATCGTGGAACAGCACACAGCCCACTCCAGCAACCTCATCTTGTAATGCAACAGAGCTGCCAGTCAGGAACACAGAGCTGGGTGCTCGGGTCATGGCGTGGCCACCCCCAGTCCTGCAGGGACAGGTCACAGCATTCGTGCACCCCCAGAATAGAAACCACCAGCATTGGGGAGATTCAGCCCTGAAGTGTCCCATGACTGCTCTTCTGACCTCTGAGCTAACCACAGACAGAACAGACACAAACGCATGTGCTTTGGATCCTTTCCTAACACAGCACGCACACCCACACCCAGAACCCACAGTGCCTCTCACCTTCTTCCACTTCCACTGCTGCTGCCTGACCAGGAAGGAGAAGAAGATTCCCACTGGCTGAATTCTGAAAATCATGTTCCTGTGTATTTCAAAATAAATGACCAAATTAAAGAGGGTACATAAATAACTGAAAATTAGAGGAACATTGGTCTACATAATTTTAAAAGCTAGAATAACTCCAGTGTCATTAAATAGAGTTACCCACAAGCCCTAGCCTGCAGTAACTGACCTTTCAATTTCTGACATTGCTGAGGCCTCCACCACAAACGGTGCATCCTTCATTATCCGAATGCTGGGACTCTACAATCACATTTGAGACCATTTTACAGCTCCCAGTCCTAAATAAAAGAAATAAAAGTAAATTGGAAGCTGCCCATCAGCCACAGGCTTCTGTGAATTGTAGGTTCTGGAACCATGGGAGTGTCTGAGAGGAATGGACCCACCCACCCAGGAAACCAACCTGCGAAAGCTGGGCCTCTAGGCAGGGCTTGCTCGGCCAGACCTCAGCCCTGAAGCCCCACCCCACACCATTGCCCCTGCCCAGGAGAATGTGTCAAGACACCTGCACCGCCAGCACCTCCCACTTCACCTGTCTGGCACCAGCACCTCCCATCTTTCCTGTCGGCCATCAGCACCTCCATGCTGTGCTGGCATCTGACCCAGGGAAGGGCTGGCCATGCACTACCAGGCTGAAATATTCTCCTAAAGCCAAGGGTGCTAGCACCAAAAAGGATACAAGTTGCACGTTTCAAAGCAGAAAAGACAAAACCATGTGTTCTTGTTTGCTAGCTGCCAGAATGCAACACACCAGAGATCGATTGACTTTTAATAAAAGGGGATTTCTTTTGTTAGTTCTTCAGAGGAAAGGCAGCTAACTGTCCACTGAGGTTCTTTCTTATGTGGAAAGCACAGGATGGTCTCTGCTGGTCTTCTCTCCAGGCCCATGGGTTCCAACAACTTTCTCCAGGGTGACTTCTTTCTGCATCTCCAAAGGCCTGAGCTAAGCTGTGAGTGCTCAGAGGAGGAATGCCAAGCTGCTTAGGCTGTGCTTCTATGCGTTCTCCCATTTAAGCACCAGCCAATTAAGTCAAATGTCACTCATTGCTGCAGACTCACCTCCTAGCTGTTGCAGAATTGGCAACACATGAAGTTCACATACCATTGGCTTATATCTGCAGCATCAAAACTAGGTATGCTCAACTGGCCACGTTGACAACTGAATCTAACGAACACACCAGGGTAACATCAACACTGGTTTTCAACCAGCATCTTCTGGCTGTGACATATGCTACCGAATATTCTAAACATTGCATCAACCTGATAACTTTAAAAATACCCATCTTTTAATCTTATATTTTAGGGTTCAAAACCTAATTTTATTTAAGATAACTATCAGTAATCAAAGCACAATGAGATTAAGCCATACTTATGGATTTCTCTAAATCTTTAGAATGCTCTACATATAGTTACTTATACATCAATAGCAGAAAAATTACACAAATTGTTCTTTCTTTGTACAATATTTCCCCATAATTAAGGTCAAGCATTAAATAAAGGCTGAATGATATAGAAAAAAGCTGTGTCAAAGTCATGACTGTCTTCCCAGGTAAAGGTGTAAAATTCACACGGATGTGAAGCTGAATGAGAGCCCATTGGGTTTTCCACATTCTGTGAGGCCTCTGACTTGTCCTGGCCAGCAGGTCTGCCTTCTTCTGTGTTCATGACAATTTGGACAGAGGTCACAAAGAAAGAAACAGAACATCATCACTTGAAAAGACAGCAATCAACTGTAAAGATAAAGGAGCTATTTTTTTTCACCCATCACTTTCATAAAGATAAAACAGACTTTGATGTTCACATTGGGTGAGGGTTTGAGGAAAGGGTACCCTCAAGCCCTGTAAATATGAACTGGCTCAATGTTTCTAGAAATCAAAATTCAAAAGGTGGCCAATCAATTCAGCAGGATATTGGAAAGAAACGCAGCCTGAGCAAAGAAATGGACACAAATGCAACAACACCTGCCACAAGGTGCACACCCCGTGAGTCACCTCATCATCATCACAACACTGGCAGAAAGTGACCATTTAGTACGTGGCACACCAACTGCATTCTGGATCACCAACCAGGAAGCTTTCCATGGCCATGGCAGCAGCAGGTGTGTACTGTACGGTCAACACAGGCAGGCAGCACACCTGACAGTGACACACACATGCACCTGGGGGTGACACACACAATACTTGGCAGCAACACACATGTGCGTAGTAGTGACTCACACATATTCCTGTCAGGGACACGCATGTACACCTGACAGTGAAACACATGTGCTTGGTAGTGACACACACATATGCCTGTTAGTGACATGCACATATGCCTGGCAGCGAAACACACATATGTCTGGTAGTGACACACATGTACAAGTAGTAGTGACACAAACATATACCTGGCAGTGACACACTCATGTGCCCCTGGATGAGGCCCCCATCCAGCAGCACGGGGCTGACCATGCTTTTCCATTTTCTTCAGGTTCCTCCCTGCTTATCTATTTATTTACTACTTTGGGCATATACCATATTCTTCTTATAATCTGATATGTTTTCCTCATTTTCATAAAAAGAATGGAATCAGTAAATAGCAAACCAAAGTATTAAAAGAATTACATTTACTTCATTATTTAAAGGAAAAGAGATTTATGCTTTACAGAGCAGTAAAAATAAACCAGAATTTGAGTACAGGAAATATACTCTGGAAAAAAATCCTGACATGTAATATTTTTAAAATTAAAACATGTAAATTAAATCTTAATCTGGTACAGTCAAGATATACTTTTCTAGGTCATCATGATGAGTGAAGCAAGCCCAGTGCAGAAGGACAAATACTATATCATGTTACTTATAGAAAATAAGTATAGTATGAAAATTCATAGTCAGAAAACAGATGCAGTTTCCAGGGCCAGGGTGGGGTGGGGAGCCAGGTTCATTGCGGTCACAGAGGGGCTTTGGCCTGGGTTGACGGTAAGACCAGGTCAGCAGGGGTGGAAGCACAGCACAGGAACCACGTACCTGAATGTTTCAGCCTCTATTTGTCACCAGAACAAACACTTTTACAAACCCTGAAGCTGCACAACACAAACAGTGAATGTGAATGCAAACCATGGACTCCAGTTAATAGGACAATTACAATAATATTGTTTTACCAGTTACAACAAAGATGCCACACTAATCAAACTGTTAATAATAGACAAAACTGTGCATGTATGTGGAGGGGTACATGGGACCTCTGTTCTCCCTGTGTGATTTTTCTGTATATCTCCAACTGCTATAATAGAAAAAAAGTGCTTCCTGAAGTTACTTTCACTGATGCAATGTAATCACATAAAATATAAATCTGCAATATCATGCCTATTTCTATAAAGGTATACAATTTATACTAAACATTTATTTATTTTAAAGTTTTTTTAAAAACATGAAAACATACAAATATGAACATTCTTATCATATGGTCATTCCATTCTTGATATATAAACAATAACTCACAGTAGCATCACACAGTTGTATATTCATCATCAAGATCTCCTCTCAGAACATGTGCATCAATCCAGAAAAAGAAATAAAAGAAAAAAGAAAAAAATTGATGAATACCACACCCCCAACCCTCCTACTCACCAATCACCAGCATTTCAATGTACTAAATTTGTTTTAACATTTGTTCCCCCGTTAATTATTTAATTTTAATCTATATGTTCTACTCAACTATCAATAAGGTAGATAAAAGGAGCATCAGACACAAGGTTTTCACAATCACGTAGTCACATTGTGAAAGCTGTATCATTATACAAACATCTTCAAGAAACGTGGCTGCTGGAATACAGCTCTACAGTTTCAGGCATTTCCCTCCAACTTCTGCAATACATCTTCATTAAACAGGTTGTATCTATTCAATGCATAAGAATAACCTCCAGGATAACCTCTTGACTCTGTTTGGAATCTCTCAGCCATTGACACTGTCTCATTTCACTCTTCCCCCTTTTGGTAGAGAAGGTTTCATCAATCCCTTGATGGTGGGTCTCAGCCCACTCTAGGATTTTGTCCTACGTTTCCAGGAAGGTCCACACCCATGGGAGTCATGTCCCATGTAGAGAGGGGGAAGGCAGTAAGTTTGCTTGTTGTGTCAGCTGAGAGAGAGGCCACATCTGAGCAACAGAAGAGGTTCTCTGGGGAGTGAGTGACTCTTAGGCCTAATTTTAAGTGGGCTTAGCCTATCTTTTCAGGGATATTTTTATGTGAACAAAGCCCAAGATTGGGGGCACAGTCTGTTGCTTTGGTTGACCCCACTGCTTGTGAGAATATCGAGAATTCTCCACTTGGGGAAGTTGAATTTTCCCCTTTTCTTGCCATTCCCCAAGCAGACTTGGCAAATACTTTTTTATTTACTTAAACACATTTATTTTAGTCCATTTCTTACCTCCATCACTGATGGAGTCACCTAAAAAAACACAATATCAGAAAGTTAACATTTATGTTAGCAAACCTTGAAATAGAAATGAGCATCACAGGATTCGAGAATCACACAGTAAATACTTATGGATCTGTACTAGAAAATAATGTACCCATTTCTTCTTAACTGTATTTTCTAGTTCCTACCATCAATTGATTTTCAAAGACTGAAAGCCAAAGAACAAACACAACTATGAATTGTAACATGATATTAGGAAAAAACACAGGAGGAAAGTGTATCATAGAGATAACATCAGACCAATAACTAGACAATGCCCATGAGACCGTGGGTGTGGGGTGTGGGGCAGGAGAGCTGGGGGCCTGCCCCATCTCTCCTGACCACCTTGTGGGAGTGTAAACCTCTGCCAAACGAGGGCTACCTGGAGCAGCAGCCCAGCGGCTTCTCACCAGGAGAGGACAGCGTTCCAGCTCCCAGCGGCCTCCTCCTGCCTCCACCAGGACACTCTCCTGCAGGCTGCCCCTGGGCTCTGGGGCCTGATTGTGGGTTCCCTCAGCACTCAGGAGCTTGGAGATGTGGAGGCCAGGCCCACAGAGGGACAGAGCAGAGCCTCCACTTTCAGAGTTTCCCCATACCTACAGGCTCCCGCAGATCTCATCCCCCTTGGCCCCCAGCCTCCATGTGGTCTAGTTCCCTACCCAGCCCCTGTTCACTCAGCAGCCTAGCCTTTGCCCCTTAGCACCTCCCCACAGGCTGAGGCCCAGGGCTGTTCAGCAGACCCCCTCTTGGCTCCCTGCACCCCTCTGACCTCCCTGCACCTCTCCAACCTCCTTGTGTCCCTCTAGTCCTCCTTACACCCCCTCAGGACTCCCTGACCCCTTACAGCCTCCCTTTACCCATCCCGGCCTCCATCCCCAACTCCCAGCCTCCCTGCCCCCTCTGACTCTCCTACCCACCTCTGGCCTCCCCGCAATCCTGCAGGCTCTAAGGGTCTCAGTTCCCTCTAGCCACTGTCTGCCCCACCCCTTCCTCAGAGAAGGCCCCACACTGCAGCACAGCCTGTCTCCTCATAGCCGCAGGCCTGCAACACATGGTGTCTGCTTACAGAGACACACAATAATGTCCATGTTTAAAAATGTTTTTTTAATGATATATACAACCTACTCTGAAATATTTAGAAAATAAACAGATGGATGGATGGATGATGAGATGAAAGAGGGTGGAAGGAAGATGAAGGGAGAAAGGGATGGCAAATGTGACAAAATATTTAAAATTCATGGGCCTGAGCCAATAGAGGTGAGCCCCACCACAAGCAAACATCGAAACAGGACAGAAAAGTGGACACTCTGCAGGAAAAAATGCAATCTCTACAAAAAAGTCAATGCACTGGGCATAAAAGGGGTGCCAGAGGGGGATGTTAAGGAAATGAAAAGAATAGTAAAAATACAATATGGTCAGCTTATTTGGATCTTGGTATTTTTTGTTTTAAAAAAAGAAACATGGAAAACATTTGTGAGGCAATCAGAATACAGCCTGGATTTTAGATATTATTGGTGGATAATACTTCTGAGAAATATGACCAGGATTTATGGCTGTGGAGGATGTCTTTTTTTTTCAACTGCAGGCCTAAGTATTTGGAGGTAAAGTGACAGGATAGCTTTAATATACTCTGAAATGGTTCATACAAATACAGAGCTATTGGTGAAACACTATGGATGTACTGGTTGGAAGGATGTATTCCCCTAGAAAAGCCATGATTTAATCTAAATCCCATTTTGTAAAGACAGAGTAATCCCTTTTCAGTACTGCATGTAATTAGACCATCTTCCTGGAGGTTTAACCCAATCATGAATGGTTGTTCAATTGCATTAGGGGAGATGTGTCTCCACTCATTTGAGTGGGTCTGGATTAGTTTCTGAAGTCGTATAAAAGAGGAAACATTTTGGGAGATTCAGAGAGAGCAGAGAATACTGCAGCACCACAAAGTAGAGAGTCCATGAGCCAGAGAACTTTG
>NC_135328.1:134955446-135020115 GCF_023851605.1 Tamandua tetradactyla
GTGACTCCCAATTAATCCTGGGTTCCTGAAGGGATTGCAGAGATGACTGCCACTCTTAGGGACTTGAAGGGTGCAGGGCTGGTGATTCCCACTACATCCAAATTCCACTCTCATATTTTGCCTGTGCAGAAAACAGATGGGTCTTGGAGGATGACAGTGGTTCATCGTAAGCTCATCCCGGTGCTAACTCCAATTGTAGCTGCTGTTTCAGATGGGATGTCATTGCTTGAGCAAAGCAATATATCCCCTGGTACCATGCAGCTATTGATCTGGTAAAGGCTTTTCTTCTCAATAGTCGTTAGTAAGGACCTCCAGAAATTGGGGTTTTTTTCATTTTGGAGGTTGTTGGGTTTCTTTGCCAGAAATATTTATGTGATTTATCAGTGTTGGAAAGTTTTCCCTCCTTATATCCTTGACTTCTCTTCCTAGCCCTTTACTTCTGTGCTCTCATTCTGAGACAACAATGGTATCCATTTAAATCTCATCCCAGTGGGGCGAACATGCTGAACCACAGCTACTAAGTCCTTTTAAGGGTCAAGGACATCAATCCTCAACACATTTTTCGGAATTTTATCAGTGGCTGTGTTCAACTTCTTCAGCTGGATTAGCTGCATGTACCTCATTGGCATCTTTTTGTACAACCCATTACTCAGTATATATTCCTTTACTGTAACCACATCTTTGCATGATATAACCCATTAAAATACCATCAGCTCCCCTTTTCTCCCTCATCAACCTTAAGTCATGCTTTTCTCTGTGAATTTCCAGCCATTTCATATGTCACCCCAGTCTCCCCTCTAGTCCCCAGATTCCAAAGAAAAGGCAAAATTTATTGGAGACTCCACCATGCTCATAATAGTACCTTAGTCCCCATCTCAATTTTAATACTTCACATCGCTCTAGTATTACAGTATCTTATGATTTCTATCTCTCCCCGACCAGGCTGAGTACATTTATAGTTTCTGTTTGTTTTCCTAATCTGTGCCTTCCTAGCAAGAGAATGGTTTGAGAGTGAGTATCAATGTTTCTTTCCCACTGAAGGAACCGTGACTTTTATCCAGGAAAGCCTATTTGGTTAATTATAGTGCTTGATGGTCTACTAAAGCAAGTATCTTTATCACACATACTATCTATGGCTTATTTCTGCTCTGCATGTACCCTCCCCTTGGCTACAACTTGGGACACCTAGAAAACTTGAAAGAAATACCAGTTCCTTCTTCCAGCCCACTAGATTGTAATTTGATTGGTCTTGTGGGCAGATTTTTTTTTAAGTTTCAATAGAAACTTACTTCCCCAAACCTCCTGATCTGAAACACTTGGAATGCACCTCATGGCACCTACACAACTTCCTCATTATAAAATCTGAATTGTTGAATCCTTCAAATACACTCTTGGTAGGATGGTCTCGTAAACACTGTGCTTGAATTTCAAGAATGTAAGAACATAAATTACTTATTTGAGAATACTACCAGATATAGTGTATTTTTCTGCCATTCTGCCTTGTCCCACGTTTAAAATCCTTTACTAGAAACCACTCAAAACTTTATATTCTGAAGCACAAAATAAGGTAATGTTCTAAAAGAATGAACTGTGCTGTGAGTTATTTTCAATAAAAAGATAAAATAATCAATTAGTTGTCCCAAAATAACATTTTAAATAGCCCTGCTGTACTAGAAAAGACCCAGTGCATATTCATGTAGGTCTTCCCAAGAAATCAGAGCTAGCAATTCTGGGACTTTCACCTAAATATAAAAGAACATAAAAACAATACAATCATTTTTCAAAGAAAATTCAAGACAATCTGTTGGAACCCAAGTTTCAGAGACTATTCAGTTCTTATATTTAACACTTCTATCTCATCATCTTAACAAAGTTAAGCAGGTGGCTCTTTGGGCAAGAAAGATAAACAGTATAGGTAGACACACACCACACACACACACACACACACACATTATATATACATGCATGCATAAATATATATATATACAACAGATACTTATGCAATATATATATATTTAAATCTAGATATTTCTATTTTATATGCAAAATGATGCAAATATTTACTCTAACTGTGAAATTGAAAAGATTCTTTTGAAAAAGGGATAGTTGGTGGGCTTATTAAGGAGATTTTTATTTATTATTAAGGAGATTTTTATACGGCAAAGTAACGATTGACCCTTATTATCCTATCCCCAGAGCCTCTAAAACAGAACTACTTCAAACTGAAGATGGAAAGCTTTGTTTCACTCCTTGGATCAGATGCTAAATGCTGGACGAAAAGAAAGAGGAGAAGAAGCAGGATAGAAGACAGGAGCAAAGAAAGATAAAAATAAGCGAACCACAACAAACTATGTTATAAAGAAGTTAGTTGTAACTTTCTTTGGTATGAAACTAAAATTATCAAACAGCAACTATGTTCAATTTATGGTGTCTGCCCACGCAAAAAAATAAAACAAAAAACCTCAACTATGGGGGTGCAATGACACTTCAGTGACAGAATTCTCACCTGAAACCCAGGTCTGATTCTTGACCTACAATGCCATCCCCTTCAAATTCAACAAATGTTGAAGCAATGGAAAATGAATGAAATGTGCTCCTAACCATATAGCATACATAAAATCAACTATGCATCAAAGTAAATTTAGAGATAAACATGCCTGTCTTAAGTCTTCTTGATTCTTAGTTCTCCATCTACTTAGCACTACTTTATATTTGTTTCCCTGTTTTGCTTCATAAATAAAAATGATGATCATCACGGCTTACATTATTCTATACACATGCTATAGTTCATGGTCTTTTTTAAAAGTTTATGTATAATGTAACATATATATACAAAGCAAAGAAAGAAAAAAGCAATATTTTCAAAGCAGTCTTCAACAAGTAGTTATAGGACGATCCCAGAGTTTGTCAGGGCTACAATATGATCTCAGATTTTTCTTTCCAGTAACTCCTGAGTATAGGAGCCTAGAAAGAATTAACATTTTTTCTCATTGCAATGGACTTTTATGTTTTGTTGTGAAAAATAAAAAATATGCAGAAAAGCAATGCATTTCAACGCACAGCACCACAGTTATTTATTTATTTATTCTTTTAACATGGGTGGGTAGCCAGACTCAAGAGCACCATAATTAGTTTTAGGCCACACTTCAGAGTTTTGCATGGGTTACACTGCTGCAATTTTAGAGTTTTACTTCTAACTGCTCTAAGGCACTGGAGACTAAAACAGGTGTCGATTTAATGATTCAGCAACCATATTCATTTGTTAAATACTATCTTCTCTGTATAACCCCACCATCACTTTTGATCTCTCTTTTCCTCTCTTTAAGGGTGTTTGGGTTATAGCCATTCTAACTTTTTCATGTTTGAAGACTCATTTACTCTTTTCAACTAACAATATCTGTGTGTGGTGAAACTAAAAAAAAAGCTATAAGAAATCCACAAATCCCCAAATATAGTAGTAAATTAGTCTCATTATTTTTTGGAATCATATTTGTTCAACAAATGTACTGCATGCCTGTATATTCTGAGCATTATGCTGAATTTTATAATCAAGTAATGCTATGAATAAATAAACCAAATAGCCCAGCCCACACACAACTTGGGGAGAACAGTCACCACACTAACATCTAGATAGTGCCAAATGGAAATTCTCACCAATGATGTGTGATAAGTGTCCTCATCACGTCTAGATTTAGGTCAATAATAAATGAGTATAGGCACTCCACACAAACAGGAAGGAGATGGTACCAGAACACAGAAAGACATAATGACAACATATAATTGTCCTGGATTTCCATGAAGATGGTGGAGTGGGATAAACAGCACTCACCCGTGCTTCACAGATGAAGGGAAAAGGAAAATGGTGGGACAAAGGTGAGTGATCAAAAAGTCTCCAGCACTTCATAAGCTATAGAGAAGAAGGGAAGAAGGCTCTTAGCTATAAAAGAATAGAGCACAGTGTGTTGTTATGGCTCTTGAAACAATGGGTGGAAAACATCTGCTCCAACATCCCTCAAGGTGAATTATCCCTCATATAGTCTTCAAAGACCTTGGACTGTGCTACTCTCCACCTAGATTTCATGAGACACAAGGAACTCAGATGCATATCTATAAAGGGACAAGACTAGAGACTTCAGTGGATAACAGGGTTACTGCTTGAAGAGAGAGATTTTTTTAGCTCTAGCTGAGTACTTCACAGAGGGGTTTTAAGAAGCATGCTGATTTTCACTCTAATAAAAGCAGGAAAGCAAATGTTACCGTTTCTCTTTTTTCCAAACAGAAAGCCTGAGTAGCACTCGGTGTGTCCTTCCACTTCCCAAACTGAATTTAACTATTTTCAAATAGCACAAAGAGAATGTTTAAGTTCCATACTGGTTTTCAGTCAAATAATTGTAGGGAAGTGAATGGTGCTTTCTGATTGCCTTAGTTTTCCAAATTGAACTTCTGTCTAGTTTCAAATAGCACTAAGGCAGTGTGTTAGGTGCAAGCTGGTTGTCACTGTAATAGAGCAGGGCAGCTTAGTTTGGGTATACATGACTTAGTTTTTAAATACGATTTTCAGGCTCCTTTCATAGAGTACTGAGTGTGTAAGCAGCATACTGTTTTTCCCTTTAGGAAATGCAGGGAAGAAAATGTTGGTTGCATTTCACTTAGTTTCCCAAACTGAATTTCTGACCAGTTTGAAATAGCACTCAGTGTTATAAACAGCTCCATACTAGTTTTCACTCAAATAACAGGAGGGAAGCAAATGCTGCCTTTAGTGCTCCGTTCCGAACATCGGGCTCACTTCAAATGGCACTGTTTATAACTGCAGGCTCTTTTTCACTGTAATAAGAGTAAGGCAGCTAAATGAGGGTATATATGATTTAGTTTTCACAGGCTATTCTCAGGTTACTTGCAAATGGATCTAAGTGACACAGCAGTATACTGCTTTCACTCAAATAACAGCAGGAAGAGTGGATGGTGCATACATTGCACCTGCTTTTCATAACTGATATTATGGCTATTTTCAAAGAGCAGGAAGTGAGTGTTCAAGCAGCTTACTGTATCTCCCTCTAATAGAAGAGAAACAAATAGTGAATCTGTAACAGTTTCCCAATCTGAATTGCTGGCTAGTTATAAATAGCACTCGGACTGTGTTTTAGCGCTTACGGTTTTGCCCCCACAAACCAAGAGTGAAGCAAATGGTTCTTCTTTTTCCCTTTGTTTTCCAAAGTGAATATCTGGCTATCTTCAAATAAAAGTAAATGAGTTTGTTCGTGGAACACAGGTTTCACTGTAATAAGAGTAAGGCAGTTTAGTGTGGTTTATATGACAGTTTTCAAATCCGATTTTCAGGCAGCTTTCAAACAGCTCTAAGTGAGTGCTTGAGCAGCATACTGATTGCCACTGATATAACAGCAAGGGAAGTGGTTGGTGTGTATATTGCACCAGCTTTTCATAACTGATACTTTGGATACTTTCAAAGAACAGCAAGAGAGTGTTTAAACACCTTAATCTTTCACCTTCTATTACGAACAGAGAAACAAATGGTGATTCTGCTTCACTTAAATTCCCAATCTGAATTGCTGAATCTTTATAAATAGTACTCAGTGAGTGCTTTAGCTATGTACTCTTTTGTTCCTATATAAAAAGAGGAAAGAGAATGCTGTTTATGTTTCCTTTATTTTTCTGAACCAAATATCATGGTAATTTCAAAGAGCACTAAGTGAGAGTTTTTGCTGCACACTTGTTTTCACTGTAAGAAGAGCAAGGAAGCTAATTGTAGGTATATACGACTTACTATTATCCGATTTTTAGACTGCATTGAAATTGGTCTAAGTGTGCATTTGAGTAGTGAACAGTTTTCACACAAATAGAAAGTGGAGTGGTTGGTGTGTGTATACTACACCTGCTTTTCATAACCGATGCACTGGCTACTTTCAAAAAGCAGTGAGTGTTTAAGCAGCTTCCTATAAATAGCACTAAGTGAATGTTTTATCTACATACAGTTTTGCCCCCAAATAGCAGGAGGTAAGAGAACGTTGCTTCCATTTCGCAGTTTTCCTAACTAAATATCTGTCTAGATTTAAACAGCTCTAAGAGAGTGTGTTACCAGTGTACTGGTTTTCAATTTAATAGAAGCAGTACCGCAAGCCAAGTGACGGGATATTACACTGTTTTCAAATCTGATTTTCAAGCTGCTTTCAAATAGTTCTAATTGAGAGTTTGAGTAGTTAACTGTTTTCACACAAATAACAGGAGAGAAGTGAATGTTGAGTTCTGTTTTGCTCTGTTTTCCAAACTGAATGTTTGCCTAGTGTCAAACAGTACTAAAGGAATGTATTAGCTACACACTTGTTTTCAGTTTTAAAATAGCTGGGCAGCTAAGTGTGTGTATATTTGACTTAGTGCTATTTGAAAACAGCCACTAATTCACTTTTGGAAAAGTGAATTCGCGAGACCTGTAGCTTCCGTGCTCTTCTTTGAGTGGTAAACAGCATCTTTGAACAGTCTCACTTGGTGCTGTTGAAAGCTGCCAGAAAGTTGTACCAGCAAAGAGAGTGAAACAGCAGCATTACTAGCATCCCTACAGTAATCTGAGTGCAAAACAGTGTCTCCCTTAACTCTCATTTACTGCTATTTGAAGGAATACTGTAGGGTTAGGTACTGGGTGAGCGTCATAGGATGAGCGCTAGGGCAGGGTCAAAGTTAAGAGCAGTAGGACAAAGAAAGTTTGATAGATGCATCATTCACCTTCCTGCAGATATTTGAGCAAATTACTCCATTCTGCATAAGAATGACTAGAGCGCTATTTGAAGTGAACCAGGTAATCGTTTTAGGAAAGTAAGAAGAAGAACCCAGTGCAAACGAGGCTTCTCGCTGTTATTGGTATTAAAAACAGCAACATGTTAATAAATTCACTTCGTGGTAATTGAATGTACCCAGATAATCAGTTTTGGAAAGAAACTCAATCTTGGTGAAACACTGACAGTGCTCTTTGAAAGCAGTCAGAAAGTTATTTCAGCAAGGTAAGTGAAACAGCAGCATTACTAGCATCCCTACAGTAATCTGAGTGCAAAACAGTGTCTCATTTAACTTCCACTGATATTCAAAGAGAGGCTTTAGGTTTAAGGAAAGGGTTAGGTCAAATTTCGGGCTAGCACAAGGTTCAGGGCTATGGTCAGGGTCAGGGTTACAATCGGTAGGGAAAAGGATGCCGAACAGACCCATCTTTTACCTTCCTGCAGTTTTTTGAGGAAATCACTCTTTTTGGCTTACGAACGCACAGAGAGCAATTACCGGTATTTGATAAGAAACTATCGAGAAAAACTGGCTTCAAGCTCTTTTAAAGCAGCCACAAGTTCGGTTCGGGAAAGAAAGTGATTTTAGCAAAACTGTAGCTTCCCTGCTCTGCTTTGCATAATAAACAGCATGTTTCCACAGTACTCACTTGGGGCTATGTGAAAAGTGCCAGAATTTTGTTTCAGCAAGGCACTTGAAACAGCTGCAGTAACACTATTCCTTCAGTAATGTGAATGCAAAACAGTGCCTCCTTTAAATTTCACTCCCTGCTGTTAGAAAGGAGGCTTTAGGGTGAGGGTTAGCTAAGATTGGGTTCAGGGATAAGATCAGTAGGGCTAAGGAAGTCAGAAAGACCCATCTTTTATCTTCCTTCAGCTCTTTGAGAGATTACTCTATTTGTCTTAAGAACGCACAGTGTTCTATTTGAAGTGAACCAGGCATTCAGTTTGGAAAACTAAGAAAAAAAATCTAAAAGTAGTTTATTTCTGTTACTAGCATGATTCCTTTTAAGAGGGGAAGTGGCATTTCATGAGCACACACACTGGACACAATTAGATGTAGGCCCAAAGTCACTTTCGTGCAGTAAGTTAAATGGAAGGAAGACCACATTCCGTACTATTATTTGGTCAGAAACTCTATCTTAGAGAAACACTAGCTTCATGCTCTTTGAAAGCAGCTGCAAGTTCGATTTGGGCAAAAAAGTGAATTTAGTGGAAACTGTACTTTCCCTGCTCTGCTTTGCGTGATAAACAGCATGTTTCCACAGTACTCACTTGGTGCAATGTGAAAGCTGCCAGAACTTTGTTTCAGCAAAGCAAGTGAAACAGCAGCAGGAATAGTATTCCTGCAGTTATGTGAGTGCAAAACAGTGCCTCCCTTAACGCTCACTTCCTGCTGTTCGAAGAGAGGATTTAGGTTGAGGTTGAGGATGGTGTCAGTGTTAAAGAGGTAGAGCAAAGAAAGCTAAACAGACCCATGTTTTGCCTTCCTGCAGTTGTTTTGAGTGAATCACTCTTTTTGGCTTAAGAACATTCAGAGTGCAATTTGAAAAGAGCCAGGCTCTCAGTATGGAAAAGTACAGAGAATTCAAAGTCAGAGTTCCTTCTTGCTGTTACTGGCATGAAAAGCAGCAGCCTGGTAAATCGCTAACTTTGTTGTAACTGAACATACCCAAATAGTTTTGAAAAGAGAGTTAAATAGGAGCTCCAGGAGCCTTGATTCATTTTAAACGGGAAAGTGGCATTTCATGAACACACTCGCTGGACACGATTGGAGGGAGGCCCAAAGTTACCTTTTTGCAGTAAGTTAAATGGAAAGAAAACCTCATTCCCTGCTATCTGGTGAGAAACTCTGTCTTAAAAAAATACTGACTTTGTGCCTTTTGAAAGAAGCGGCACGTTCAGTTTAGGCAAGAAAGTGTTTTAGCGAAAACTGTAAATTTTCTGCTCTATTTTGCATGATAAATAGCATGTTTCAACAATTTTCACTTGGTGCCATGTGAAAGCTGAGAGTACTTTGTTTCAGCAAAGCAAGTGAAACAGCAACAGTAACAGTATTCCTGCACTAATGACAGTGCAAAACAGTGCCTCCCTTAACTCTCATTTCCTGCTGTTAGAAAGGAGGCTTTAGGGTGAGGATTAGGGCTGGGGTAAGGGAAAAGAAGGATAGGTCAAACGAAGCTGGACTGACTCATCTTTCGCCTTCCTGCAGTTATTTGAGAGAGTCACTCCATTTGTCTTAGGTAGGCTCAGTGTGCTATTTGAAGTGAGGCCCATACTCAGATTGGAAAAGCAAGAAGAAACCAAAGTCAAACTGCCTTCGTATTGTTACTGTCATGAGACGGAGCAGACAGGTAAATCACTAACTTCGTGGTAACTGAATGTACCCAAATAATCAGTTTTGGAAAGACAGTTAAATAGGATCAAAAGAAGCCTCGAATCCTTTGAAGAAGGAACCTGGCATTCATCAGCACACTCACTAGACGTGATTGAAGGAGGTCAAAAGTCACTTTCGTGCAGTAAGTCAAAAGATAGGAAGACTTCGTTCCCCACCGTTATTTGGTGAGAAACTCTATCTAGGAGAAACACTGACTACATGCTCTTTGAAAGCAGCCATAAGTTCAGTTAGGGCAAGAAAGTGACTTTACCAAAACCTGCTGATTCTCTCCTCTGCTTTCCTTGATAAAGACCATGTTTTCACAGTGTTCACTTGTCTAGTATGAGGTTTAGGGTTGGGGTCAGGATTAATGTCGGTAGAGCAAGGAAGCTGGACAGAACCTCCTTCACCTTTCTACAGTTATTTGAGCGAATAACCCCATTTGTCTTCCTTTGCCCTACCAAGTTTTACCCCGACCCCAACACTCACCTTCACCTTCCTTCAACAGCAGGAAGTGAGAGTTAAAGGAGGCTCGGTTTGGCACTCACATTACCACAGGAATACGATTACTGCTGCTAATCCAATGGCCTTGACAAAACGAATTTCTCTCAGCTGTCACATGACCGCTAACGGTAGAGAACGTGGTCTTCCTTTCCTTTGACGTAGTGCACGAAAGTGATTTTGGGCCTAACCCCATCTGTGTTCAGTGGTTGTGATGACGAAATGCTCCTTTCCTTGTTAAAGGGAATCGAGGCTCCCATGCTCCGACATAACTCTCTTTCCAAAACTAATTATTTGGATACATTCTGTCACCAGGAAATTAGCTGTTTACCAGGCTGCTGCTTTTCTTACCAGTAGTGGCAAGAAGGCACTTTGACTTTGGTTTCTTCTTACTCTTCCATACCGAATGCCTGGACACCAAATCACACACTGCGTTCTTAAGACAAATAGGGTGATTCTTTCCAATATCTGTAGGAAGGTGAAAGATGGTTCTGTCCAGCTTCCATGCTCTACCGATCTTAACCCTGACCCCAGCCCTAACCTTCACACTAAAGCCTCCGTTCTAACAGCAGGAAGTGAGAATCAATGGTTACACTGCTTTACACACACATTACTGCAGGAATACTGTTACTGCTGCTGTTTCACTTGCTTTGCCGAAACGAAGTACTGGGGACTGTCACATAACACGAAGTGAGTACGGTAAAAAGAAAAAAAATGCTGTTTTTCACGAAAAGCAGAGCACGGAAGCTACAATTTTGCTACACTCACTTTCTTGCCCAAACTGAACTTGTGGCTGCTTTCATAGTGTATGAAGTCAGTGTTTCTGCAAGATAGAGTCTCTCACCAAATCACGGTGGGGAACGATGTCTTCCTTCCATTTGACTTACAGCACGAAGATGTCTCTGGACTTTCTCCAATCGCGTCCAGAGAGTGTGCTCAAGAAATTTCACTTTACCTCTTAAGAGGAAACGAGGCTCCTTGTGTTCCTACTGAACTTTCTTTCCAAACCTGATTATTTGGGTACATTCTGATACGAGGAAATTAGCGGTTTTCCAGGCTGCTGCTTCTCATGCCAGTAGTGGCAAGAAGGCACTTTCACTTTGGTTCTTCCTACTCCTCCAGACTGAGTGCCTGGATCTGTTCACAAGGCATTCTGTGTGTTCCTAAGACAATTAGGGTGAAACTCTCAAATACCTGCAGGAAGGCAAAATATGCGTCTCTCCGGCTTCCTTTGCCCTACCAGTCTTTGCCCCGACCCGAACTCTCACCTTCAGCCTAAAGCCTCCCTTTAACAGCAGGCAGTGAGAGTTCAGCGAGGCACTGTTTTGCACTCACATTACCACAGGAATACCATTTCTGCTGCTGTTGTACTGACAATGAAAAACAAATTTCTCTCAGTTTTCACATGGCAGACAAGTGAGTACCGTGGAAACATGGTCTTTATCACGCAAAGCAGAGGGTGGGAATCTGCAGGTTTTGATAAAGTCACTTTCTTGCCCAAATCGAACATGGGCTTGCCTTCCAAGATCAAAAACAGGGTTTTTCAAAGATAGATTTTCTGACCACTAAAGGTAGAGAACGCGGTCTTCCCTTTGACGTACTGCACGAAGGTGACTTTGGGCCTACCCCCAATCGTGTCCAGTGGGTGTGCTGACCAAATGCTGCTTTCCCTCTTTAAAGGAATCGAGGCGCCCTAGCTTTTAACTCTCATTCTTAAACTGTTTAATTAGGTACATTCTGATACCAGGAATTTGGCTGTTTACCAGGCTGCTGCTTTTCATGCCAGTAGTGGCAAGAAGGCACTTTGACTTTGGTTTCTTCTTACTCTTCCATACCGAATGCCTGGACACCAAATAACACACTGCGTTCTTAAGACAAATATGGTGATTCACTCCAATAACTGTAGGAAGGTGAAAGATGGGTCTGTCCAGCTTCCTTGCTCTACCGATCTTAACCCTGACCCCAACCCTAACCTTCACACTAAAGCCTCCGTTCTAACCGCAGGAAGTGAGAATCAAGGGTTACACTGCTTTACACACACATTACTGCAGGAATACTGTTACTGCTGCTGTTTCACTTGCTTTGCCGAAACGAAGTACTGGGGGCTGTCACATAACACCAAGTGAGTACGGTAAAAAAAAAAAAATGCTGTTTTTCACGAAAAGCAGAGCATGGAAGCTACGATTTTGCTACACTCACTTTCTTGCCCAAACTGAACTTGTGGCTGCTTTCATAGTGTATGAAGTCAGTGTTTCTGCAAGATAGAGTCTCTCACCAAATCACGGTAGGGAACGATGTCTTCCTTCCATTTGACTTACAGCACGAAGATGTCTCTGGACTTTCTCCAATCGCGTCCAGTGAGTGTGCTCACGAAATTTCACATTACCTCTTAAAAGGAATCGAGGCTCCTTGTGTTCCTACTGAACTTTCTTTCCAAACCTGATTACTTGGGTACATTCTGATACGAGGAAATTAGCGGTTTTCCAGGCTGCTGCTTTTCATGCCAGTAGTGGCAAGAAGGCACTTTGACTTTGGTTCTTCCTACTCCTCCAGACTGAGTGCCTGGATCTCTTCAAGAAACATACTGTGTGTTCTTAAGACAACTAGGGTGAAACTCTCAAATACCTGCAGGAAATCAAAATATGCGTCTCTCCTGCTTCCTTTGCCCTACCAGCCTTTGCCCCGACCCCAACTCTCACCTTCACCCTAAAGCCTCCCTTTAACAGCAGGCAGTGAGAGTTAAGGGAGGCACTGTTTTGCACTCACATTACCACAGGAATACCATTTCTGCTGCTGTTGCACTGACAATGAAAAACAAATTTCTCTCAGTTTTCACATGGTAGACAAGTGAGTACTGTGGACACATGGTCTTTATCACGCAAAGACGAGGGAGGAAATCTGCAGGTTTTGGTAAAGTCACTTTCTTGCCCAAACCGAACATGGGCTTGCTTTCCAAGAGCAGAAAAACAGTGTTTTTCAAAGATAGATTTTCTGACCACTAAAGGTAGAGAACGCGGTCTTTTCTTTGACGTACTGCACGAAGGTGACTTTGGGCCTACCCCCAATCGTGTCCAGTGGGTGTGCTGACCAAATGCTGCTTTCCCTCTTTAAAGGAATCAAGGCGCCCTAGCTTTTAACTCTCATTCTTAAACTGATTATTTGGGTACATTCTGATACCAGGAATTTGGCTGTTTACCAGGCTGCTGCTTTTCATGCCAGTAGTGGCAAGAAGGCACTATGACTTTGGTTTCTTCTTACTTTTCCATACCGAATGCCTGGACACCAAATCACACACTGCGTTCTTAAGACAAATAGGGTGATTCACTCCAATAACTGTAGGAAGGTGAAAGGTGGGTCTGTCCAGCTTCCTTGCTCTACCGATCTTAACCCCCTGACCACAACCCTATCCTTCACACTAAAGCCTCCGTTCTAACAGCAGGAAGTGAGAGTCAAGGGTAGCACTGTTTTACACACACATTACTTAAGGAATACTGTTACTGCGACTGTTTCACTTGCTTTGCCGAAAGGAAGTTCTGGCAGCTGTCACATAGAACCAAGTGAGTACGGTAAAAAATGCTGTTTTTCACGCAAAGCAGAGCACGGAAGCTACAGTTTTGTTAAACTCACTTTCTTGCCCAAACCGAACTAGGGCTTGCTTTCCCAGAGCAGAAAGGCAGTGTTTTTCAAAGATAGATTTTCTGACCACTAAAGGTAGGGAACGCGGTCTTCGCTTTGACGTACTGCACGAAGGTGACTTTGGGCCTACCCACAATCGTGTCCAGTAGGCGTGCTGACGAAATGTTTCTTTCCCTCTTAAATGTTTCTTTCCCTCTTAAAGGGAATCGAGGCTCCTTGTGTTCCTACTGAACTTTCTTTCCAAACCTGATTATTTGGGTACATTCTGATACGAGGAAATTAGCGGTTTTCCAGGCTGCTGCTTCTCATGCCAGTAGTGGCAAGAAGGCACTTTCACTTTGGTTTCTTTTTACTCCTCCAATCTGAGTGCCTGGATCTGTTCACAAGGCATTCTGTGTGTTCCTAAGACAATTAGAGTGAAACTCTCAAATACCTGCAGGAAGGCAAAATATGCGTCTCTCCGGCTTCCTTTGCCCTACCAGTCTTTGCCCCGACCCGAACTCTCACCTTCAGCCTAAAGCCTCCCTTTAACAGCAGGCAGTGAGAGTTCAGCGAGGCACTGTTTTGCACTCACATTACCACAGGAATACCATTTCTGCTGCTGTTGTACTGACAATGAAAAACAAATTTCTCTCAGTTTTCACATGGCAGACAAGTGAGTACCGTGGAAACATGGTCTTTATCACGCAAAGCAGAGGGTGGGAATCTGCAGGTTTTGATAAAGTCACTTTCTTGCCCAAATCGAACATGGGCTTGCCTTCCAAGATCAAAAACAGGGTTTTTCAAAGATAGATTTTCTGACCACTAAAGGTAGAGAACGCGGTCTTCCCTTTGACGTACTGCACGAAGGTGACTTTGGGCCTACCCCCAATCGTGTCCAGTGGGTGTGCTGACCAAATGCTGCTTTCCCTCTTTAAAGGAATCGAGGCGCCCTAGCTTTTAACTCTCATTCTTAAACTGTTTAATTAGGTACATTCTGATACCAGGAATTTGGCTGTTTACCAGGCTGCTGCTTTTCATGCCAGTAGTGGCAAGAAGGCACTTTGACTTTGGTTTCTTCTTACTCTTCCATACCGAATGCCTGGACACCAAATAACACACTGCGTTCTTAAGACAAATATGGTGATTCACTCCAATAACTGTAGGAAGGTGAAAGATGGGTCTGTCCAGCTTCCTTGCTCTACCGATCTTAACCCTGACCCCAACCCTAACCTTCACACTAAAGCCTCCGTTCTAACAGCAGGAAGTGAGAATCAAGGGTTGCACTGCTTTACACACACATTACTGCAGGAATACTGTTACTGCTGCTGTTTCACTTGCTTTGCCGAAACGAAGTACTGGGGGCTGTCACATAACACCAAGTGAGTACGGTAAAAAAAAAAAATGCTGTTTTTCACGAAAAGCAGAGCATGGAACTACAATTTTGCTACACTCACTTTCTTGCTCAAACTGAACTTGTGGCTGCTTTCATAGTGTATGAAGTCAGTGTTTCTGCAAGATAGAGTCTCTCACCAAATCACGGTGGGGAACGATGTCTTCCTTCCATTTGACTTACAGCACGAAGATGTCTCTGGACTTTCTCCAATCGCGTCCAGTGAGTGTGCTCATGAAATTTCACATTACCTCTTAAGAAGAATCGAGGCTCCTTGTGTTCCTACTGAACTTTCTTTCCAAACCTGATTACTTGGGTACATTCTGATACGAGGAAATTAGCGGTTTTCCAGGCTGCTGCTTTTCATGCCAGTAGGGGCAAGAAGGCACTTTGACTTTGGTTCTTCTTACTCCTCCAGACTGAGTGCCTGGATCTCTTCACAAAACACATTGTGTATTCTTAAGACAACTAGGGTGAAACTCTCAAATACCAGCAGGAAAGCAAAATATGCGTCTCTCCGGCTTCCTTTGCCCTACCAGCCTTTGCCCCGACCCCAACTCTCACCTTCACCCTAAAGCCTCCCTTTAACAGCAGGCAGTGAGAGTTAAGGGAGGCACTGTTTTGCACTCACATTACCACAGGAATACCATTTCTGCTGCTGTTGCACTGACAATGAAAAATAAATTTCCTCAGTTTTCACATGGCAGACAAGTGAGTACTGTGGAAACATGGTCTTTATCACGCAAAGCAGAGGGTGGAAATCTGCAGGTTTTGGTAAAGTCACTTTCTTGCCCAAACCGAACATGGGCTTGCTTTCCAAGAGCAGAAAAACAGTGTTTTTCAAAGATAGATTTTCTGACCACTAAAGGTAGGGAACGCGGTCTTCCCTTTGACGTACTTTGGGCCAAGTTCGGTTTGGGTGACTTTGGGCCTATCCCCAATCGTGTCCAGTAGGCGTGCTGACAAATTCTGCTTTCCCTCTTTAAAGGAATCGAGGCGCCCTAGCTTTTAACTCTCATTCTTAAACTGATTATTTGGGTACATTCTGATACCAGGAATTTGGCTGTTTACCAGGCTGCTGCTTTTCATTCCAGTAGTGTCAAGAAAGCACTTTGACTTTGGTTTCTTCTTACTCCTGCAAACTGAGTGCTTGTATCGCCTCACAAAGCATTCTGTGTTTTCCTAAGACAATTGGGGTGAAACTCTCAAATAGCTGCAGGAAGTTCTTCTTACTATTCCATTCCGAATGCCTGGCTCACTTCTAGTAACACACTGTGCTTTCTTAAGACAAATGGTGTGATTCACTCAAATAACTGTAGGAAGGGGAAAAATGCGTCTGGCCAGTCCTTGCTCTCCCGATCTTCACCCAAACCCCAACCGTAACCCTCACACTACACAAGTGAGCACTGTGGAAACATGGTCTTTATCACGCAAAGCAGTGGAGGGAACCTGCAGGTTTTGGTAAAGTCACTTTCTTGCCCAAACCGAACTTGGGCTTACTTTCCAAAAGCAGAAAGGCAGTGTTTTTCAAAGATAGATTTTCTGATCACTAAAGGTAGGGAACGCGGTCTTCCCTTTGCGTACTGCACGAAGGTGGCTTTGGGTCTACACCCAATCTTGTCCCGTGGGTGTACTGACGAAACGCTCCTTTCCCTCTTTAAAGGAATTGAGGCGCCCTTGCTCCTACTTAACTCTCTTTCCAAAACTGATTATTTGGGTACATTCTCATACCAGGAAATTTACTGTTTACCAGGCTGATGCTTTTCATGTCAGTAGTGGTAAGAAAGCACTTTTACTTTGGTTTCTTCTTACTAGTCCATACCGAACACCGGGACACCAAATAACACACTGCGTTCTTAAGACAAATATGGTGATTCATTCCAATAACTGCAGGAAGGTGAAAGATGGTTCTGTTCAGCATCCTTTTCCCTACCGATCTTAACCGTGACCCTGATCATAGCCCTGAACCTTGTGCTAGCCCTAAATTTTACTTAACCCTTTCCTTAACCCTGAAGCCTCTCTTTGCATATCAGTGGAAGTTAAATGAGACACTGTTTTGCACACACATTACTCTAGGGATGCTAATAATGCTGCTGTTTCCCTTATCTTGCTGAAATAATTTTCTGACAGCTTTCAGAGAGTACTGTCAGTGTTTCACCAAGATTGAATTTCTCACCAAATAACGGCACTTAATGTTTTCTTTGTATTTCAGTTACTTCACAAAAGTAACTTTGGGCAATTTTCAATTGTCCTGTCTTATGAGGGAATGCAGTTTTCCCTGATAAAGAGAAGCAGCAGTGCTAGTTGATGCTGTGTAATTCACTTTCCAAAACTGATTATCTGGGTACGTTCAATTACCACGAAGTGAATTTATTAACATGTTACTGATTTTCATACCAATAACAGCGAGAAGACTCGTTTGCTTTGGGTTCTTCATTCTTTGCTATAATGATTACCTGGTTCACTTCAAATAGCACTCTATGCATTCTTATGCCAAATGGAGTTATTTGCTCAAATATCTGCAGAAATGTGAAAGAAGCATCCATCAAACTTTCTTTGTCCTACTGCTCTTAACTTTGACCCTGCCCTAGCGCTCACCCAGTTACCTAACCCTACAGTATTCCTTCAAATAGCAGTAAATGAGAGTTAAGGGAGACACTGTTTTACACTCAGATTACTGTAGATATGCTTGTACATTCGCTGTTTCACTTTCCTTGCTAATACAACTTTCTGGCAGCTTTCAAAGAGCACCAAGTGAGACTGTTCAAAGATGCTGTTTACCACTCAAAGAAGGGCACGGAAGCTACAGGTCTCGCGAATTCACCTTTCCAAAAGTGAATTAGTGGCTGTTTTCAAATAGCACTAAGTCAAATATACACACACTTAGCTACCCAGCTATTTTAAAACTGAAAACAAGTGTGTAGCTAATACATTCCTTTAGTACTGTTTGACGCTATGGAAACATTCAGTTTGGAAAACAGAGCAAAACAGAAATCAACATTCACTTCTCTCCTGTTATTTGTGTGAAAACAACTACTCAAACTCTCAATTAGAACTATTTGAAAGCAGCTTGAAAATCAGATTTGAAAACAGTGTAATGTACCGTCACTTGGCTTGCTGTACTGCTTCTATTAAATTGAAAACCAGTGCACTGTTAACACCCTCTCTTAGAGCTGTTTAAATCTAGACAGATATTTAGTTAGGAAAACTATGAAATGGAAGCAACTTTCTCTTATCTCCTGCTATTTGGGGGCAAAACTGTATGTAGATAAAACATTCACTTAGTGCTATGTATAGGAATCTGTTTAAACACTCACTGCTTTTTGAAAGTAGCCAGTGCATCGGTTATGAAAAGCAGGTGTACTATATACACACCAACCACTCCACTTTCTATTTGTGTAAAAACTGTTCACTACTCAAACGCACACTTAGACTAATTTCAAAGCAGTCTAAAAGTCGGATAATAGTAAGTCGTATATACCTACAATTAGCTTCCTTGCTCTTCTTACAGTGAAAACAAGTGTGCAGCAAAAACTCTCACTTAGTGCTCTTTGAAATTACCATGATATTTGGTCCAGAAAACTAAAGGAAGCATAAGCAGCATTCTCTTCCCTCTTTTTATTTAGGAACAAAAGAGTACATAGCTAAAGCACTCACTGAGTACTATTTATAAAGATTCAGCAATTCAGATTGGGAATTTAAGTGAAGCAGAATCACCATTTGTTTCTCTGTTCGTAATAGAAGGTGAAAGATTAAGGTGTTTAAACACTCTCTTGCTGTTCTTTGAAAGTATCCAAAGTATCAGTTATGAAAAGCTGGTGCAATATACACACCAACAACTTCCCTTGTTGTTATATCAGTGGCAATCAGTGTGCTGCTCAAGCACTCAGAGCTGTTTGAAAACTGCCTGAAAATCGGATTTGAAAACTAAGTCATATAACCTACACTAAACTGCCCTACTCTTTTTACAGTGAAACCTGTGTTCAACGAACAAACTCATTTACTTTTATTTGAAGATAACCAGATATTCACTTTGGAAAACAAAGGGAAACAAAAGAACCATTTGCTTCACTCTTGGTTTGTGGGGGCAAAACCGTAACAGCTAAAACACACACCGAGTGCTATTTATAACTAGCCAGCAATTCAGATTGGGAAACTGTTACAGATTCACTGTTTCTCTGCTATTAGAGGGAGATACAGTAAGCTACTTGAACACTCACTTCCTGCTCTTTGAAAATAGCCATAATATCAGTTATGAAAAGCAGGTGCAATATATGAACCATCCACTCTCCCTGATGTTATTTGAGTGAAAACAGTATACTGTTGTGTCACTTAGATCCATCTGCAAGTAACCTGAGAATAACCTGTGAAAACTAAATCATATATACCCTCATTTAGCTGCCTTACTCTTATTACAGTGAAAAAGAGCCTACAGTTATAAACAGTGCCATTTGAAGTGAGCCCGATGTTCGGAACGGAGCACTAAAGGCAGCATTTGCTTCCCTCCTGTTATTTGAGTGAAAACTAGTATGGAGCTGTTTATAACACTGAGTGCTATTTCAAACTGGTCAGAAATTCAGTTTGGGAAACTAAGTGAAATGCAACCAACATTTTCTTCCCTGCATTTCCTAAAGGGAAAAACAGCATGTTACTTACACACACAGTACTCTATGAAAGGAGCCTGAAAATCGTATTTAAAAACAAAGTCATATACACCCAAACTCAGCTGCCCTGCTCTATTACAGTGACAACCAGCTTGCACCTAACACACTGACTTAGTGCTATTTGAAACTAGGCAGAAGTTCAATTTGGAAAACTAAGGCAATCAGAAAGCACCATTCACTTCGCTACAATTATTTGACTGAAAACCAGTATGGAACTTACTTTATGTAAAAAACAGATCATGCACTATAGCATGTGTATAGAATAATGTAAGCCGTGATGATCATCATTCTTATTTATGAAGCAAAACAGGGAAACAAATATAAAGTAGTGCTAAGTAGATGGCGAACTAAGAATAAAGAAGACTTAAGACAGGCATGGTTTTCTCTAAATTTACTTTGATGCATAGTTGATTTTATGTATACTATATGGTTAGAAGCACATTTCAAGGGGATGGCATTGTAGGTCAAGAATCAGACCTGGGTTTCAGGTGAGAATTCTGTCACTGGAGTGTCATTGCACCCCCATAGTTGAGGTTTTTTTGTTTTATATTTTTGCATGGGCAGACACCATAAATTGAACATAGTTGCTCTTTGATAATTTTAGTTTCATACCAAAGTTACAACTAACTTCTTTATAACATAGTTTGTTGTGGCTCGCTTATTTTTATTTTCCTTACTGCTGTCTTCTATCCTGCTTCTTCTCCTCTTTTTTTTCGTCCAGCATTTAACATCTGATCCAAGGTGTGAAACCAAGCTTTCCATCTTCAGGTTGAAGTAGTTCTGTTTTAGAGGCTTGTGGATAGGATAATAAGGGTGAATCGTTACTTTGACATGTAAAATCTCCTTCCCTTAATAAGCCCACCAATTATCCCTTTTTCAAAAAAATCTTTTCAATTTCACAGTAAGAGTAAATATGTGCATGCATTTTGTGTATAAAATGTTTACATATAAATATCTAGATTTAAATATATATATATTGCATAAGTATCTGTTGTATATATATATTTATGCATGCATGTATATATACTGTGTGTGTGTGGTATGTGTGTCTACCTATACTGTTTATCTTTCCTGCCCAAAGAGCCACCAGCTTAACTTTGTTAAGATGAAGAGATAGAAGTGTGAAATATAAGAACTGAATAGTCTCTGAAACTTGAGTTCCGACATGGGCGCTAAGGTACTATTATGAGCATGATAGAGTGTCCAATTAATTTTTCCTTTTCTTTGGAATCTTGGGACTTGAGGTGGGATTGGGGTGAAATATGAAATGGTTGGAACTTCACAGAGAAAATGATGAGTTAATGTTGATGAGGGAGATTAAAGGGAGCTGATGGTAATTTTAATGACAAAGATGTGGTTATAGTAAAGGAATATGTACTTAGTAATGGATTGTAGAAGAAGATGCCAATGAGGTACATACATCTAATCCAGCTGAAGAAGTTGAAAAGAGCCACAGATAAAATTCCGAAAAATGTGTTGAGGATTGCTGTCCTTAACCCTTAAAAGGACTTAGTAGCTGTGGTTCAGTATGTTCTGCAACACTGGGATGAGATTTAATTGGATACAATTGGTGTCCCAGAATGAGAAGACAGAAGTAAAGGGCTAGGAAGAGTAGTCAAGGATATAATGCGGGAAAACTTCCCAACCCTGATAAATCACATGAATATTTCAAAGAAGCCCAAAAAACTCCTAAAAGAATAAACCCCAATTTCTGGTGATCCAGAACTATTGAGAAGAAAAGCCTTTACCAGATCGATAGCTGCATGGTACCAGGGGATGTATTGCTTTGCTCAAGCAATGACATCCCATCTGAAACAGCAGCTACAATTGGAGTTAGCACCGGGATGAGCTTACGATGAACCACTGTCATCCTCCAAGACCCATCTGTTTTCTGCACAGGCAAAATATGAGAGTGGAATTTGGATGTAGTGGGAATCACCAGCCCTGCACCCTTCAAGTCCCTAAGAGTGGCAGTCATCTCTGCAATCCCTTCAGGAACCCAGGATTAATTGGGAGTCACGTTTTTCTAGGTAGGGCAGTTCTAGTTGCTTCCACTTCGCCTTTCCCAGCATAACAGCCCTCACTGTGCCAGTCAGAGCACCAATGTGGCGTTTCAGGCAGCTGCTCAGTATTTTTATTCCAATTATGCATCCTGGAACAGGGGAAATAACTACCGAATGGGTCTGGGTTTCCACTGGACCCACTGTGAGGCAGACCTGAGTTAAAACTCCATTGATCACCTGGTCCCCTTGAGCTCCAAATCCGACTGGTGGACCTGAGTGACGTTTTGGGTGACATGGAATTAATGTCACTTCTGAACCTGTGTCTAATAATCCCCGAAAGAGCTGATCATTTCCTTTTCCCCAGTGTGCCTTTGCCCTGGGCCAAGGCCATCAGTCTTCTTAGGGAAGCCTTGGAGGAAGATTAATAGTATCAATTTCTGACACTGTAACAGGTTTCTCCCCCAAAGAGATCTGGCCTCCCCTACATCAAGGGGCTCGAAGTCTATAAATTGTCTCACGTCTGTAAATTGACTAAGTGTTTTGGTAATTCATGCTAGACTTCTCTTCACTTGAGCTGGAATGCCTTTCTTTATGCAGCTCGAACAAGAATTCAGAAGACTGCCAATTTACTGTACTTCTAGGTAGCCCATGATTGACAAGCCAAAGTCACAGATTTCTGCGGATCAGATTGTTCTGATTCCTGCTTTGAGTCTGCTGTCGAGTGGAGTAGCCACATCCACCCTGCCTTTCGTGATTTGGCTTCTGCCAACTCGGGATCCCATCATCAGCAATTAGGGTTAGGGTTAGGGTTAGGGTTTAGGGTTAGGGTTAGGCTTAGGGTTAGGGTTAGGGTTAGGAAAGTGAATATACCAAAACCTTCAGATTTCCACACTCTGCTTTGCGTGATAAAGACCATGCTTCCACAGTACTCACTTGTCTGCCATGTGAAAACTGAGAGAACTTTGTTTTTCATTGTCAGTGCAACAGCAGCAGAAATGGTATTCCTGTGGTAATGTGAGTGCAAAACAGTGTCTCCCTTAACTCTCACTGCCTGCTGTTAAAGGGAGGCTTTAGGGTGAAGGTGAGAGTTGGGGTCGGGGCAAAGGCTGGTAGGGCAAAGGAAGCGGGAGAGACGCATATTTTGATTTCCTGCAGATATTTGAGAGTTTCACCCTAGTTGTCTTAAGAACACACAGTATGTTTTGTGAAGAGATCCAGGCACTCAGTCTGGAGGAGTAAGAAGAACCAAAGTCAAAGTGCCTTCCTGCCACTACTGGCATGAGAAGCAGCAGCCTGGAAAACCGCTAATTTCCTCGTATCAGAATGTACCCAAATAATCAGGTTTGGAAAGAAAGTTCAGTAGGAACACAAGGATCCTCGATTCCTCTTAAGAGGTAAAGTAAAATTTCGTGAGCACACTCACAGGACGCGATTGGAGAAAGTCCAAAGCCATCTTCGTGCTGTAAGTCAAATGGAAGGAAGACCTCGTCCCCACCGTGATTTGGTGAGAGACTCTATCTTGCAGAAAGACTGACTTCATACACTTTGAAAGCAGTCCCAAGTTCAGTTTGGCCAAGAAAGTGAGTTTAGCAAAACTGTAGTTTCCGTGTTCTGCTTTGCTTGAAAAACAGCATTTTTTTTACCGTACTCACTTGGTGCTATGTGACAGCTCCCAGAACTTCCTTTCGGCAAAGCAAGTGAAACAGCAGCAGTAACAGTATTCCTGCAGTAATGTGTGTGTAAAGCAGTGCTACCCTTGATTCTCACTTCTTGCTGCTAGAACGGAGGCTTTAGTGTGAAGGTTAGGGTTGGGGTCAGGGTTAAGATCGGTAGAGCAAAGAAGCTGGACAGACCCACCTTTCACCTTCCTACAGTTATTGGAGTGAATCACCCTATTTGTCTTAAGAACGCAGTGTGTGATTTGGTGTCCAGGCATTCGGTATGGAATAGTAAGAAGAAACCAAAGTCAAAGTGCCTTCTTGCCACTACTGGCATGAAAAGCATCAGCCTGGTAAACAGTAAATTTCCTGGTATCAGAATGTACCCAAATAATCAGTTTTGAAAAGAGAGTTAAGTAAGAGCAATGGCGCCTCGATTCCTTTAAAGAGGGAAAGAAGCATTTCGTCAGCACACTCACGGTACACGATCGGGTGTAGGCCCAAAGTCACCTTCGTGCAGAACGTCAAAGGGAAGAACGCATTCCTACCTTTTGTGGTCAGAAAATCTAGCTTTGAAAAACACTGCCTCCCTGAAGTCTCACTTCCTGCTTTTGAAGGGAGTCTTTAGGGTGAAGGTGAGAGTTGGGGTCGGGGTAAATACTGGGAGGGCAAAGGAAGCCGGAGAGACGCATATTTTGCCTTCCTAGAGCTATTCGAGAGTTTCACACTAATTTTCTTAGGAACACACAGAATGCTTTGTGAAGCGATCAAGGCACTCAGTTTGGAGGAGAAAGAAGAAACCAAAGTCAAAGTGCCTTCTTGCCACTACTGGCATGAAAAACAGTAGCCTCGTAAGCAGTCAATTTTCTCGTATCAGAATGTACACAAATAATCAGTTTAAGAATGAGAGTTAAAAATTAGGGCGTCTCGATTCCTTTAAAGAGGGAAAGCAGCATTTGGACAGCACACCCACTGGAAACGATTGCGGGTAGTCCCAAAGTCACCTTCGTGCAGTACGTCAAAGGGAAGTCCGCGTTCTCTACCTTTAGTGGTCAGAAAATCTATCTTTGAAAAACACTGTTTTTCTGCTCTGGGAAAGCAAGCCCAAGTTCGATTTGGGCAAGAAAGTGACTTTACCAAAACCTGCAGATTCCCTCCCTCTGCTTTGCGTGATAAAGTCCATGTTTCCACAGTGCTCACTTGTCAAGTGTGAGGGCTAGTGTTGGGGTTTGGGTGAAAATCGGTAGAGCAAGGCGCTGGCCAGACGCATTTTTCCCCTCCTACAGTTATTTGAGTGAATCACACCATTTGTTTTAAGAACGCACAGTGTGTTACATGAAGTGTGCCAGGCATTCGGAATGGAATAGTAAGAAGTTCCTGCAGCTATTTGAGAGTATCACAGTATTTGTCTTAAGAACGCACCGTGTGCTATGTGAAGAGAGGCAGGCACTCAGTTTGGAGGAGTAAGAAGAAACCAAAGTCAAAGTGCCTTCTTGCCACTACTGGTATGAAAAACAGTAGCCTTGTAAACAGTCAGTTTCTGGTATCAGTATGTACCCAAATAATCAGTTTTGGAAAGAGAGTTAAGTAGGAGCAAAGGAGCTTCGATTCCCTTTAAGAAGGAAAACTGCAGATTCCCTCCTCTGTTTTGTGTGATAAAGACCATGTTTTCCCAGTGCTCACTTGTCTGCCATGTGAAAACTGAGAGAGCTTTGTTTTGTCAAGGTCCTGTGGTAATGTGAGTGTGAAACAGTGCCTCCCTTAACAATCACTTTCAGTTGTTGAAGGGAGCCTTTAGGGTGAAGGTGAGAGTTGGGGTCGGGTTAAAGACTGGGAGGGCAAAGGAAGCCGGAGAGACGCATATTTTGCCTTCCTGCAGGTATTTGAGAGTTTCACTCTAATTGTCTTAGGAACACACAGAATGCTTTGTGAAGAGAGGCAGGCACTCAGTTTGGAGGAGTAAGAAGAAACCAAAGTCAAAGTGCCTTCTTGTCACTACTGGCATGAAAAGCAACAGCTTGGTAAAGTGCTAATTTCCTGATATCAGAATGTACCCAAATAATCAGGTTTGGAAAGAGAGTTAAGTAGGATAAAGGGTGTCTCGATTCCTTTAAAGAGGGAAAGCAGCATTTCGTCAGCTTACCAACTGGACACGATTGGGGGTAGGCCCAAAGTCACCTACGTGCAGTACGTCAAAGGGAAGACCGCGTTCCCTACCTTTAGTGGTCAGAAAATCTATCTATGGAAAACACTGATTTTCTGATCTTGGAAGGCAA
This sequence comes from Tamandua tetradactyla, assembly GCF_023851605.1. Lineage (NCBI taxonomy): Eukaryota > Metazoa > Chordata > Mammalia > Pilosa > Myrmecophagidae > Tamandua > Tamandua tetradactyla. The sequence goes on from NC_135328.1 coordinate 134,980,716, forward strand.
GCCCATGTTCGATATGGGCAAGAAAGTGACCTCATCATAACATGCAGATTCCCTCCCTCTGCTTTGCGTGATAAAGACCATGTTTCCACGGTACTCACTTGTCTGCCATGTGAAAACTGAGAGAACTTTGTTTTTCATTGTCAGTGCAACAGCAGTAGAAATGGTATTCCTGTGGCAATGTGAGTGCAAAACAGTGCTTCCCTGAACACGCACTTCCTGCTGTAGAAGGGAGGCTTTAGGGTGTACGTAAGAGTTGGGGTCGGGGCAAAGATTGGTAGGGCAAAGGAAGCCGGAGAGACGCATATTTTGCCTTCCTGCAGGTATTTGAGAGTTTCACCCTAATTGTCTTAGGAACACACAGAATGCCTTGTGAAGAGATCCAGGCACTCAGTTTGGAGGAGTAAAAAGAAACCAAAGTCAAAGTGGCTTCTTGCCACTACTGGCATGAGAAGCAGCAGCCTGGAAAACGCTAATTTCCTCGTATCAGAATGTACCCAAACAATCAGGATTGGAAAGAAAGTTCAGTAGGAACACAAGGAGCCTCGATTCCCTTTAAGAGGGAAAGAAACATTTAAGAGGGAAAGAAACATTTCGTCAGCACGCCTACTGGACACGATTGGGGGTAGGCCCAAAGTCACCTTCGTGCAGTACGCCAAAGGGAAGACCGCGTTCACTACCTTTAGTGGTCAGAAAATCTATCTTTGAAAAACACTGTCTTTCTGCTCTGGGAAAGCAAGTCCAAGTTCGGTTTGGCCAAGAAAGTGAGCTTAGCGAAACTGTAGCTTCCATGCTCTGCTTTGCATGAAAAACAGCATTTTTTTACCGTACTCACTTGGTTCTATGTGACAGCTGCCAGAACTTCCTTTCGGCAAAGCAAGTGAAACAGTCGCAGTAACAGTATTCCTTCAGTAATGTGTGTGTAAAGCATTGCTACCCTTGACTCTCACTTCCTGCTGTTAGAACGGAGGCTTTAGTGTGAAGGTTAGGGTTGAGGTCAGAGGGTTAAGATCGGTAGAGCAAGGAAGCTGGACAGACCCACCTTTCACCTTCCTACAGTTATTGGAGTGAATCACCCTATCTGTCTTAAGAACGCAGTGTGTGATTTGGTGTTCAGGCATTCGGTATGGAATAGTAAGAAGAAACCAAAGTCAAAGTACCTTCTTGCCACTACTGGCATGAAAAGCAGCAGCCTGGTAAACAGCCAAATTCCTGGTATCAGAATGTACCCAAATAATCAGTTTAAGAATGAGAGTTAAAAGCTAGGGCGCCTCGATTCCTTTAAAGAGGGAAAGCAGCATTTGGTCAGCACACCCACTGGACACGATTGGGGGAAGGCCCAAAGTCACCTTCGTGCAGTACGTCAAAGGGAAGACCGCGTTCTCTACCTTTAGTGGTCAGAAAATCTATCTTTGAAAAACACTGTTTTTCTGCTCTTGGAAAGCAAGCCCATGTTCGGTTTGGGCAAGAAAGTGACTTTACCAAAACCTGCAGATTTCCTCCCTCGTCTTTGCGTGATAAAGACCATGCTTCCACAGTACTCACTTGTCTGCCGTGAAAACTGAGAGAAATTTGTTTTTCATTGTCAGTGCAACAGCAGGAGAAATGGTATTCCTGTGGTAATGTGAGTGCAAAACAGTGTCTCCCTTAACTCTCACTGCATGCTGTTAAAGGGAGGCTTTAGGGAGAAGGTGAGAGTTGGGGTCGGGGTAAAGGCTGCTAGGGCAAAGGAAGCCGGTGAGACGAATATTTTGATTTCTTGCAGATATTTGAGAGTTTCACCCTAGTTATCTTAAGAACACACAGTATGTTTTGTGAAGAGATCCAGGCACTCAGTCTGGAGGAGTAAGAAGAACCAAAGTCAAAGTGCCTTCCTGCCACTACTGGCATGAGAAGCAGCAGCCTGGAGAACCGCTAATTTCCTCGTATCAGAATGTACCCAAATAATCAGGTTTGGAAAGAAAGTTCAGTAGGAACACAAGGATCCTCGATTCCTCTTAAGAGGTAAAGTGAAATTTCGTGAGCACACTCACTGGACGCGATTGGAGAAAGTCCAAAGCCATCTTCGAGCTGTAAGTCAAATGGAAGGAAGACCTCGTCCCCACCGTGATTTGGTGAGAGACTCTATCTTGCAGAAACACTGACTTCATACACTTTGAAAGCAGTCCCAAGTTCAGTTTGGCCATGAAAGTGAGTTTAGAAAAACTGTAGTTTCCGTGTTCTGCTTTGCGTGAAAAACAGCATTTTTTTACCGCACTCACTTGGTGCTATGTGACAGCTCCCAGAACTTCCTTTCGGCAAAGCAAGTGAAACAGCAGCAGTAACAGTATTCCTGCAGTAATGTGTGTGTAAAGCAGTGCTACCCTTGATTCTCACTTCTTGCTGCTAGAACGGAGGCTTTAGTGTGAAGGTTAGAGTTGGGGTCAGGGTTAAGATCGGTAGAGCAAGGAAGCTGGACAGACCCACCTTTCACCTTCCTACAGTTATTGGAGTGAATCACCCTATTTGTCTTAAGAACGCAGTGTGTGATTTGGTGTCCAGGCATTCGGTATGGAATAGTAAGAAGAAACCAAAGTCAAAGTGCCTTCTTGCCACTACTGGCATGAAAAGCAGCAGCCTGGTAAACAGTCAATTTCCTGGTATCAGAATGTACCCAAATAATCAGTTTTGAAAAGAGAGTTAAGTAGGAGCAGGGCGCCTCGATTCCTTTAAAGAGGGAAAGAAGCATTTCGTCAGCACACTCACGGTACACGATCGGGTGTAGGCCCAAAGTCACCTTCGTGCAGTACGTCAAAGGGAAGAACGCATTCCTACCTTTTGTGGTCAGAAAATCTAGCTTTGAAAAACACTGCCTCCCTGAAGTCTCACTTCCTGCTTTTGAAGGGAGTCTTTAGGGTGAAGGTGAGAGTTGGGGTCGGAGTAAATACTGGGAGGGCAAAGGAAGCCGGAGAGACGCATATTTTGCCTTCCTAGAGCTATTCGAGAGTTTCACACTAATTTTCTTAGGAACACACAGAATGCTTTGTGAAGCGATCAAGGCACTCAGTTTGGAGGAGAAAGAAGAAACCAAAGTCAAAGTGCCTTCTTGCCACTACTGGCATGAAAAACAGTAGCCTGGTAAACAGTCAATTTTCTCGTATCAGAATGTACACAAATAATCAGTTTAAGAATGAGAGTTAAAAGTTAGGGCATCTCGATTCCTTTAAAGAGGCAAAGCAGCATTTGGACAGCACACCCACTGGAAACGATTGCGGGTAGGCCCAAAGTCACCTTCGTGCAGTACGACAAAGGGAAGTCCGCGTTCTCTACCTTTAGTGGTCAGAAAATCTATCTTTGAAAAACACTGTTTTTCTGCTCTTGGAAAGCAAGCCCATGTTCGGTTTGGGCAAGAAAGTGACTTTACCAAAACCTGCAGATTCCCTCCCTCTGCTTTGCATGATAAAGACCATGTTTCCACAGTACTCACTTGTCTGCCATGTGAAAACTGAGAGAACTTTGTTTTTCATTGTCAGTGCAACAGCAGCAGAAATGGTATTCCTGTGGTAATGTGAGTGCAAAACAGTGCCTCCCTTAACTCTCTCTGCCTGCTGTTAAAGGGAGGCTTTAGGGTGAAGGTGAGAGTTGGGGTCGGGGCAAAGACTGGTAGGGCAAAGGAAGCCGGAGAGACGCATATTTTGCTTTCCTGCAGGTATTTGAGAGTTTCACCCTAGTTGTCTTAAGAACACACAATGTGTTTTGTGAAGAGATTCAGGCACTCAGTCTGGAGGAGTAGGAAGAACCAAAGTCAAAGTGCCTTCTTGCCCCTACTGGCATGAAAAGCAGCAGCCTGGAAAACCGCTAATTTCCTCGTATCAGAATGTACCCAAGTTATCAGGTTTGGAAAGAAAGTTCAGTAGGAACACAAGGAGCCTCGATTCTTCTTAAGAGGTAATGTGAAATTTCATGAGCACACTCACTGGACGCGATTGGAGAAAGTCCAGAGACATCTTCGTGCTGTAAGTCAAATGGAAGGAAGACATCGTTCCCCACCGTGATTTGGTGAGAGACTCTATCTTGCAGAAACACTGACTTCATACACTATGAAAGCAGCCACAAGTTCAGTTTGGACAAGAAAGTGAGTGTAGTAAAATTGTAGCTTCCGTGCTCTGCTTTTCGTGAAAAACAGCATTTTTTTTTTTTTACCGTACTCAGTGTTATGTGACAGCCCCCAGTACTTCGTTTCGGCAAAGCAAGTGAAACAGCAGCAGTAACAGTATTCCTGCAGTAATGTGTGTGTAAAGCAGTGTAACCCTTGATTCTCACTTCCTGCTGTTAGAACGGAGGCTTTAGTGTGAAGGTTAGGGCTGGGGTCAGGGTTAAGATCGGTAGAGCATGGAAGCTGGACAGAACCATCTTTCACCTTCCTACAGATATTGGAAAGAATCACCTATTTGTCTTAAGAACGCAGTGTGTTATTTGGTGTCCAGGCATTCGGTATGGAAGAGTAAGAAGAAACCAAAGTCAAAGTGCCTTCTTGCCACTACTGGCATGAAAAGCAGCAGCCTGGTAAACAGCCAAATTCCTGGTATCAGAATGTACCCAAATAATCAGTTTTGGAAAGAGAGTTAAGTAGGAGCAAGGGCGCCTCTATTCCTTTAAAGAGGGAAAGCAGCATTTGGTCAGCACACCCACTGGACACGATTGGGGGTAGGCCCAAAGTCAACTTCGTGCAGTACGTCAAAGGGAAGACCGCGTTCTCTACCTTTAGTGGTCAGAAAATCTATCTTTGAAAAACACTGTTTTTCTGCTCTTGGAAAGCAAGCCCATGTTCGGTTTGGGCAAGAAAGTGACTTTATCCAAACCTGCAGATTCCCTCCCTCTGCTTTGCGTGAGTATCCTGAGGTATGGGGATCGAATGTGGTAATTTTTGGTGCAATAGTTTTTGGTATTACTATAGAGGTTATTGTTATGTTATGGTTGGTTAATTATGAGGATATCTATGGGGTGTTTTGTGGGTTAAAATATATAGAGGATTGGGCAGTTTACAGTTATTTGAGTGATTGATATGTTCGTGGGGATTATGTGGGTGTTGCTGCTTTATATAGTCATGGTTGGTGGTTGGTGGTTTTGGCTGGGTGAGCTTTGTTTATTAGTATTTTTGTTGTTATTGAAATTACTCGTAGTAAAAGGTCAGTGTAGCCAGGGCTAGTATAATGGATAACATAAATGATAGGAAGTATAGTTTAATTAGTCCTTTTTGATTAGACATTGCTAATGATGCTGAGATGTTTATTTTGGAGAGGATTTTGGAGCGATTTTCTCTAGTCAGATTAGATCGAGTGCGGAGGTTGCTAAGTTTTGGCTTGTTTTTAGGACTGAGTGAGGGTATAGGCGGTGGATGATATTTGGAAAATATCCTAGTATGGTAGAAAAGGAGTGGTGTTGAGATGGATAGTTGTACTGTAGATTGTGGGTTGTGTTGTTTAGTTCTATTGCTAGGATGAATCCAGTAATTGATACTGCTAGTGCTGTGAGTTTAATGTATGAGGGTATGGTCATTTGTTGTACTGATATGGGTGGGATGTTGTTTGTAATTAGAAATCCTGCAAAAATGCTTCCTATTGCTAGGCGTTTAATTGGGTTAAGCAAACATGGATTGTTTTCGTTAATGGAAATAGTTGTTTGAAATCGGAGCTGGCTTAGCAGGGAGAAGAAGATAATTCGAGTACTGTATACGGCTGTTAGGGTTGTGGCAATTAGGGTAATTAAGAGTGCTCAGGCGTTTGTGTTTGAGGTGTTTGCTGTTTCGATGATAATATCTTTAGAGTAGAAGCCTGTAAGGAATGGTATTCCTGTAAGTGCTAGGCTTCCGATGATGAGGGAGGAGGTGGTTAGTGGTAATGCATTAAATAGCCCTCCTATTTTTCGGATGTCTTGTTCATTGTTTAGGCTGTGGATGATGGATCCTGAACATAGGAATAGTATTGCTTTGAAGAAAGCGTGTGTACAAATGTGCAGGAAGGCTAGGTATGGTTGGTTGAGTCCAATTGTTACTATTATCAGCCCTAATTGACTTGATGTTGAAAATGCTACAATTTTTTTAATGTCATTTTGTGTTAGGGCGCATATAGCGGTGAATAGTGTGGTTATAGCTCCTAAACAAAGGGCTATTTTAAGGATTAGTTGGTTAGTTTGTAGTAGCGGATGAAATCGTACTAATAGAAATACCCCTGCTACTACTATAGTACTTGAGTGTAGTAGTGCTGATACTGGAGTTGGACCTTCTATTGCAGATGGGAGTCATGGGTGGAGCCCGAATTGGGCTGATTTTCCTATGGCAGCTAGGAGTAGACCTATTAGTGGAATTGGGGTTATATTTGGGTTAAGTATGAAGATTTGTTGTATGTCCCATGGGTTAGAATTGAGTATAAATCAAGCTAGGGCTATGATTAGGCCAATGTCTCCGATTCGGTTGTATAGGACTGCTTGTAGTGCTGCGGTGTTGGCATCGGCTCGTCCATATCATCATCCGATTAGAAGGAATGATATAATGCCAACTCCTTCTCAGCCGATAAATAGTTGGAATAGGTTATTGGCTGTTACTAGGATAATTATTGTGATAAGAAACAGTAGTAAATATTTAAAAAATTGATTGATGTACGGGTCTGAGTGCATGTACCATATAGAGAATTCTATGATGGACCATGTTACGAAAAGTGCGACTGGAACAAATATTAGTGAGAAGTAGTCTATTTTGAAGCTTATGGAGAGTTTTATTGTTTGTACTGTGATTCAGTGTCAGTTTGAGATAATGGTTTCTTGGTCTGATATTAAGAATATAGTGGTTGGGATTATGCTGGTTGTAAAGGCATATATAATTTAGGTTTTTACGTGATAGGGATATATTGTTTTGTTGTCTGTTAGAACGGGTGTTATGATTGGGAGCATTAAGATTATAATAGTTGTTATGGTAAATAGTGTGAATGTATTTATTACTTTTATTTGGAGTTGCACCAAATTTTTGGTTCCTAAGACCAATGGATTACTTTTATCCTATAAAAGTAAGAAAGCCATTTTTTATGAATGGGTGCAGGAGTTAGCAGTTCTTGCATTGATCTTTCTCGGTGGATAAGAGTTTTTATGTTCTGTCTCTAGATTCACAATCTAGTGTTTTGTGTAAACTATATCCGCAGTAGGATAGGCCGAGAATTAGTTTTGGGTGGATTGATAGCAGAATTAGTGGTAGGAGGTGTATTAACATGAGGCTGTTTTCTCGTGTGAAGGTTGGTTTGATTATGTGGGCATGTGATGTTGGTTTTCCTCGTTGGGTTATGATTAGCATGTAAAGTGAATATAAAGCTGTAATTACTACGTTTAGGCCTATTAGTAGTATTGTGAAGTTTGATCATGCGAATGATGGGATTATTACGAATAGTTCCCCGATCAGGTTGATTGATGGTGGTAGGGCTAGGTTTGTTAGACTTGCTAATAGTCATCAGGAAGCTATTAATGGGATGATTGTTTGAAGGCCTCGTGGTAGGATTATGGTGCGACTGTGAATTCGTTCATAGTTTGTGTTGGCCAAACAGAATAGTATGGAAGATGTTAGTCCGTGAGCGATTATTAGTACGGACGCTCCGATGAAGCTTAGTGGAGTTTGGATTATAATAGCTATAATTACTAGTGCTATGTGACTTACTGATGAGTAGGCGATTAGGGATTTTAGATCTGTTTGACGTAGGCAGATTGAGTTGGTTATAATTATGCCTCATAGGGATAATATAATAAATGGGTAGGCTATATATTCTGTAAGTGAATCTAGTATTACGGTGATACGCAGTATTCCGTAGCTTCCTAGTTTTAGCAAGATAGCTGCTAGAACTATGGATCCTGCAATTGGTGCTTCAACGTGAGCTTTTGGGAGTCACAGGTGTAGGCCATAGAGTGGTATCTTGACCATGAATGCTATAATACATGCTAGTCATAGGAAGTTTGATGCTCATTGTATTGGTAGCAGTTGGGTTAGATATTTTATTGTTAGTAGATTTAGTGAACCTGTGTTATTTTGAATATATGTTAATGCTACTAAAAAGGGCAGCGAGCCTATAAGGGTGTAGAATAAAAAGTAAATTCCTGCATTTTGTCGTTCTGTTTGGTTTCCTCATCGGGTGATGATGATAAGGGTTGGGATTAGTGTTGCTTCAAATAGGATATAGAATAGAAGTAATTCTGTGGCTGTGAAGGTTATAATTAGGAGTATTTGTAGTATAACTAGTATTGAGATATATAGTTTTTTTCGTGTAATTGTTTCTTTGGAGAGGTGAGATTGGCTTGCTAGAAGTATTAAGGGTAGTAGTCATATGGTTAGTGCTAGTAATGGGGTTGATAATGGGTCTGGGAAGAAAGTAGTGGAGAAGTTTAGGCTTAGGTCGAATGGTTGGTAAAATAGATGTAGGCCAATTAAGCTGATTAACAGGCTGTGAATGGTTGAGTTAATTCACAGTGTTTCTTTCTTTGAGAGTCAAGTCAGTGGGAGTAGTATTATAGTTGGGATAATAAGTTTTAGCATTGTAGGAGATTAAGGTTTTGTACATAGTCTAGTCCATAGGTGTTCGATACTGTGACCAGTAGGGCTAGACCTACAGCAGCTTCGCATGCTGCGAATACTATTAATATTACTGGCATTATACTTGATAGTGTGAATGATATATTTAGTATGGTTACTGTGCTGAGAATAAATAATGATAATATTATGCCTTCTAGGCATAGTAGCGATGATATTAGATGGGATCGGTATATCAAAAGTCCGAGTAGAGCTATAGTAAATGCTAGTAGGATGTTTATGTAAATTGATGACATATGATAATCATGTATTGGATCATGATTTAATGAGTCGAAATCATTTGTTTTAAGTTAAACTAATTATCATATTCTGTTCATTCTAGTCCTTTTTGGATTCATTCGTAAGCTAATCCCAGTCCTAGTAAGGAAATTAAGAATAAGGCCGTGATTAGTACTGGTTCGAGTTGGTTGTTTTGTGTTGCTCAGGGGAGTGGTAATAGTAGGGCAATTTCTAGGTCAAAAAGTAAAAAGGTAATTGCGATTAGGAAGAATTTTATTGAGAATGGAAGTCGGGCTGATCCTATCGGGTCGAATCCGCACTCATATGGGCTTGATTTTTCAGAATAATTATTGAGTTGTGGCAATCAGAATGCGATAGTTACTAGTAGTAGGGCTAGTGTAATGTTAGTAGGGTTAATATTATATTAATTACCCTTTTCCAGGTTTGTCTGGAACTTGCTAATTGGAAGTCAGCTGTACTTGTTTTTACTAAAAGGGTAAGATCCTCATCAATAGATTGATACGTAGAGGAATAGTCAGACTACATCTACAAAATGTCAATATCAGGCTGCAGCTTCAAAGCCAAAATGGTGATTTGATGTGAAATGGAATTTTAGTTGGCGGAAGAAGCATACAATTAGGAATGATGAGCCAATAATTACGTGCAGTCCGTGGAATCCTGTGGCCATGAAGAATGTTGATCCGTATACTCCGTCGGAGATCGTAAATGAGGCTTCAAAGTATTCTGATGCCTGGAGTAAGGTAAAGTAAACTCCTAGTGAAATAGTAATGAATAGTGCTTGTAGCATGTGTGTGCGATTTCCTTCTATAAGACTGTGGTGGGCTCATGTAATGGATACTCCTGAGGCTAGTAGAACGGCTGTGTTAAGTAGTGGTACTTCTAGTGGGTTGAGTGCTAGGATTCCAGTTGGAGGTCAACATCCTCCTAGCTCGGGGGTTGGGGCGAGGCTTGAATGGTAAAAGGCTCAAAAAAACCCTGCGAAGAATACTTCTGAGATAATGAAGAGAATTATTCCATAACGTAACCCTTTTTGCACTGTTGATGTGTGGTGGCCTTGAAAGGTGCTTTCTCGGATTACGTCTCGTCATCATTGGTATATTGTTAGGAAATTTGTTAGTAGTCCTAGCGCAAGGAGATTTATAGAGTTAAAATTGAATCATATTGCAAGTCCAGAGGTTATTAGTAGTGCTGATAGGGCTCCTGTTAGTGGTCAGGGGCTGGGGTTAACTATGTGGTAGGAGTGTGTCTGGTGTGTCATTAGGTGTTGTCGTGTAGGTATAGGCTTACTAGGAGGGTGAATACGTATGCTTGGATTAGGGCTACTGCGAATTCAAGTATGGTTAAGAGAACTAGAATAATAAATGTAATTAGTGCCGTTGTAGGGCTAATAGATATTAGTGCTAATGTAGCTCCTCCAATTAGGTGCATTAGTAGGTGGCCTGCTGTGATGTTGGCGGTTAATCGTACTGTTAGGGCAATTGGTTGAATAAATAGGCTGATTGTTTCGATGATAATTAGTATTGGGATCAGTGATATTGGAGTTCCTTGTGGTAGGAAATGTGCTAGTGCTGATTTAGTCTTGTGGCGGAATCCTATGATTACTGTTCCAGCCCACAGTGGGATGGCTATTCCTAGATTTATAGATAGCTGAGTTGTAGGGGTAAATGAATGTGGTAGGAGGCCCAGTAAGTTTGTTGAGCCGATAAACATGATAAGTGATGTTAACATTAGTGCTCAGGTTCGTCCTTTTGGGTTATGAATCATTAGTATTTGTTTTAGTACTAAGTTAGTTAGTCATTGCTGTATGGAGATTATACGGTTGTTGATTAGGCGGTTTGGGGCTGGGAAAAGGATGGTTGGGAATATGATAATTAGTATGACAATAGGGAGTCCTATTATCGTTGGAGAGATGAAGGAGGCAAATAAATTTTCGTTCATTTTGTTTCTCAAGGAGTTCGTTGTTTAGTTGAGTTTGGTGTGTCTGGTATTGGTGTCTGGTGGAAGTAGTGTTTTGTGAATTTTACCTGTATTAGGATAAATAGTGTTAAGATCATGGATGTAATTGTGATTAGTCATGTTGATGTATCTAGTTGTGGCATGTCATTAAGGGGAGGTTATGTCCCAGTCTTTAACTTAAAAGGTTAATGCTGATTTTAGCTTCTTTAATGATCTAGATTAATGATATAGTTCAGGCCTCAAAGTGTTTTAGTGGTACTAGTTCAAGGACAATGGGTAAAAAGCTGTGATTAGATCCACAAATTTCTGAGCATTGCCCGTAGAAGAGTCCAGGTCGTGTTGCCATTAGTGTGGCTTGGTTTAGGCGTCCTGGGATGGCGTCAGTTTTTAGGCCAAGAGATGGTACTGCTCATGAGTGTAGTACGTCTTCTGATGAAATTAATATGCGGATTGTGAGTTCTATTGGTAGAACAACTCGGTTGTCAACTTCTAGTAGTCGTAGTTCGCCTGGCTTTAGATCTGTTGTTGGGATTATGTATGAGTCGAATCCAAGATCTTCGTAATCGGTATATTCATAGCTTCAGTACCACTGGTGTCCTATTGTTTTTACAGTTAATAGTGGGTTGTCAATTTCGTCTATTATGTATAGGATTCGTAGTGAGGGCAGTGCGATTAGGATGAGAATAATGGCTGGTAAGATGGTTCACACTGTCTCTACTTCTTGGGCGTCTATGGTGCTTGTGTGTGTAAGTTTAGTTGTCAATACTAGAGTAATAATATATAGAACTAGTGTGCTAATTAGGAAAACGATTATTAGTGTGTGATCATGGAAATGGAGCAGTTCTTCTATGATTGGGGATGTGGCGTCTTGGAATCCTAGTTGTAGAGGGTAGGCCATAGAGGAGTAAAGGGTTTAAGCCTATAATTTAACTTTGACGAAGTTATATAATGTTTTTATTAACTCCTCGTATAAAGAAAGCCACATTGGATGTGAAGTTGGCTTGAAACTTACTTTAGGAGGTTCGATTCCTTCCTTTCTTGATTAGTTTTTTACGAAGGCAGGTTCTTCGAATGTATGATATGGAGGAGGGCAGCCGTGTAGTCATTCAGCGTTAGTTGTTGTTAATTCTACTGTTGAGACTTCGCGTTTTGAGGCGAAGGCTTCTCAGATTATGAAGATCATAATGATTACGGCTGTTAGTGAGATGAATGATCCTATTGATACTGTGTTTCATATGGTGTATGCATCTGGGTAGTCAGAGTAACGTCGTGGCATACCAGATAAACCTAGAAAATGTTGAGGGAAAAATGTCAAGTTTACTCCTACAAATATAATTACAAAGTGTACTTTTGCTCAGGTGTCATCTAATGTGTAGCCTGAGAATAGTGGGAATCAGTGAACGAACCCTCCTATGATTGCAAATACTGCGCCTATTGATAGTACGTAATGAAAGTGGGCTACTACATAGTACGTATCATGTAATACAATGTCAAGTGAAGAGTTTGCTAGTACGATGCCGGTTAGCCCTCCTACTGTGAATAGGAAAATAAAACCCAGGGCTCATAGTATGGCTGGTGATCATTTAATGTTTCCTCCATGAAGGGTGGCTAGTCAGCTGAATACTTTTACTCCAGTTGGGATTGCAATAATTATTGTTGCTGATGTGAAGTATGCTCGTGTGTCTACGTCTATGCCTACTGTAAACATGTGATGTGCTCAAACGATAAAGCCCAAGAATCCAATGGATATTATAGCTCATACTATGCCTATATACCCAAATGGTTCTTTTTTTCCAGAGTAGTATGTAACGATATGTGAGATTATCCCAAATCCTGGGAGAATTAGGATGTAGACTTCTGGGTGGCCGAAGAATCAGAATAGATGCTGGTACAAGATTGGGTCCCCACCTCCAGCAGGGTCAAAGAATGTAATATTTAAGTTACGGTCTGTTAGGAGTATAGTAATACCGGCAGCTAGGACAGGGAGTGATAGTAAAAGAAGTACTGCCGTTACTAGTACTGATCATACGAATAATGGGGTTTGATATTGATTTATTGCTGGGGGTTTTATATTAATAATAGTAGTGATGAAGTTGATTGCGCCTAGGATTGAAGAGACTCCTGCTAGGTGTAGTGAGAAGATGGTTAGATCTACGGATGCTCCTGCATGGGCTAGATTTCCAGCTAGGGGTGGATAGACAGTTCAATCTGTACCTGCTCCTGCTTCTACTATAGAAGATGCCAGTAGGAGGAGAAATGATGGCGGTAGGAGTCAAAAACTTATATTGTTTATACGTGGAAAGGCTATGTCTGGAGCGCCAATTATTAGGGGAACAAGTCAGTTGCCGAACCCTCCAATTATAATAGGTATGACTATAAAGAAGATTATTACAAATGCGTGTGCGGTTACAATAACGTTGTAAATTTGGTCGTCTCCTAATAGGGTGCCAGGTTGCCCAAGTTCTGCGCGGATAAGGATGCTTAGGCCTGTACCAACTATCCCGGCTCAAGCACCAAATAGTAGATATAGGGTGCCAATATCTTTATGATTTGTTGAGAATAGTCAACGTGAAATGAACATAGGTAAAATGGCTGAGTTGAGGCATTAGACTGTAAATCTAAACACAGAGGCATGGCGTCTCTTTTTACCAATAGTCCTGTGGGGAACAATTCATGCTGAATTGCAAATTCAGAGTAGTAGGTTAAGCTTACCGGGGCTTTTATTTAGTAGTAAGTTGTTATTAATAGATTGAAGCCAGTTGATTAGGGTATTTAGCTGTTAACTAAAGTTTCGTGGGATTAAAGCCCACCAGTCTAGTGAGGACTTAGCTTAATTAAAGTACTTGAGTTGCAGTCAGGTGATGTGAGATGAGGTCTTGCAGTCCTTAATTCAGGGGCTAAGTAATTTAATACTTGCTTAGAGCTTTGAAGGCTCTTGGTCTCGGTTAACCTAAGCCTCTAGCCAAGTGTCGTAAGTATTGGTGATATTGGAATAATGAGGATAGATAGGGTAATTAGGGTAGGTATAGCGGGTATGATTGTTTGTGGTTTGAGTTGTCATTTTATTTTTGTGCTATTATTTGATGGGAATATTGTTAGGGATGATGAGTAGATTAAGCGTATGTAGAAGAATAAATTTAGCAGCGCTAGGATTGCTATAAGTGTGGGAACTATTAGGAGATTGTTTTTTGTCATTTCTTGAATAATTATTCATTTTGGTAGAAACCCAGACAGTGGGGGTAGGCCCCCTAGGGATATTAGTACTAGCGTTAGTAGAGTGGTTATTAATGGGGTATTATTTCATATGTGTGATAGTGATAGGATTGTAGTTGCTGAGCAGTAAAATAATAGTATGAATATTGGAGTTGTTATAATTAGATATATAATGAGGTTTAATATTGTTAAGGTTGGGTTGAATATGATGATTGCGGCTATTCATCCTATATGTGCAATTGATGAATAAGCTATGATTTTGCGGAGTTGTGTTTGGTTAAGGCCACCTCATCCTCCAATTATGATTGAGAGGATAGCTATAGTAAGGATTAGAGTGATATCTATGTAAGGGGAGATTTGATATAAAATTGTAATTGGTGCTAGTTTTTGTCATGTTAGTAGGATTATTCCTTGAATGAGTGGTACTACTTGACAAACTTCTGGGAGTCAAAAGTGAAATGGTGATAATCCTAATTTTATAGCCAGTGAGATGGTTATGATTGATAGTGCTATTTGGTTGTGTGCTTTTATAATTGTTCATTGGCCTGAATTGATTAGGTTGACTAACACTGCTAGTATTAGGAGTATTGATGCTGTTGTTTGTACTAGAAAGTATTTTGTGGCAGCCTCAGTTGATCGTGGGTTTGCTTTTATTAATAAGATGGGGATTATGGCGAACATATTTAGTTCTAGACCTATTCAGATTAGGAGTCAGTGGGAGCTGCATATTGTAATAACAGTGCCCGATAGTAGGGTTACTATAATTATTATTAGGACTAAAGGGTTAATTTAGTATGGGAAGGATGTAAACCAACATTTTCGGGGTATGGGCCCGATAGCTTAATTAGCTGACCTTACTGGTAGAATGTGGTGTAAGAATGGAAGCACGGAGAAGTTTGATTTCTCAGGAGTAGGTTCGACTCCTATATTTCTAGAAATAAGAGGGCTGTGACCTCTATGTTTTACTCTATCAAAGTAATTCCTTTGTCGGACATATTTCTTATGTTTGTGGGGGGATGCTTGCTAGTGATATGGGGAATGATACATGTCATATTAGCATTGCTAGTGCAATGGGTAAGAAGTTTTTTCATAGTAGATGCATTAGTTGGTCATAGCGGAATCGTGGGTATGATGCTCGGACTCATAGGAATGTGGCTGTTAGTATTAGTGTTTTTAGTACAAAATTGGCTGTGTAAGCCTCTGGTACGAGTGGGGTGTGGTGTGCTCCTAGGAATAGGAGTGTTGTAAGAGCATTTATTATTATGATGTTGGCGTATTCAGCTAAAAAGAATAGGGCGAAGGGTCCTGCTGCATAATCTACGTTGAATCCTGATACTAGTTCTGATTCTCCTTCTGTTAAATCAAATGGGGCTCGGTTGGTTTTGGCTAGTGTTGAGATAAATCATATCATGGCGAGTGGTCATGCTGGGATAATTAGCCATGTTTGTTCTTGTGTTGTAATTAGGTTGGTTAGTGTAAATGACCCTGATATTAGTAGGATGGATAATAGGATAATAGCCAGAGTTACTTCATAGGATACGGTTTGCGCTACTGCTCGAATGGCCCCAATTAAGGCGTATTTTGAGTTTGATGCTCAGCCTGATCATAAGATGGAGTATACGGCTAAGCTTGAAATTGCCAAGATGAATAGTACCCCTAGGTTAAGGTTAATAAGTGAATAAGGTATTGGAAGTGGGGTTCACATGGTTAGTGCCAGTGTTAGTGCTAGTGTGGGTGCTACTATAAATAGTAGTTTTGATGATGTTAGCGGGCGGAGAGGCTCTTTAGTGAACAATTTTACAGCATCTGCGAATGGTTGTAGCAAGCCGTGTGGTCCTACGATGTTTGGTCCTTTACGTAGTTGCATGTATCCTAAAGTCTTTCGTTCAACTAGTGTTAGGAATGCTATTGCTAAAAGGATTGGAACGATCAGGCATGCAATATTAATTATAAACATATGTTAAGAAGAGGAGTTGAACCTCTGGGAATTAAGGTTTAAGTTTTATGCATTTACCGGGCTCTGCCACCTTAACAAACCCTTGTATCGGGCTGATTTTTGCTTGGTTAACTAGGTTTAGATGATTTCATCTATTTTATCCTAAGGCTCTTGGTTCAAGTTGGCCCCGTCTCTCTGGTCCTTTCGTACTGGGAGAGGTAAGCATATAGATAGAAACCGACCTGGATTGCTCCGGTCTGAACTCAGATCACGTAGGACTTTAATCGTTGAACAAACGAACCAGTAATAGCTGTTGCGCCATTTGGATGTCCTGATCCAACATCGAGGTCGTAAACCCTATTGTCGATATGAACTCTAAAATAGGATTGCGCTGTTATCCCTGGGGTAACTTGTTCCGTTGATCAATTTCTTGGATCAATTGATGATGAGTTACTAACTTGACTTGTTAGGTCTGGTTAAAAATCATTCGGAGGATTTTTTTTACTCCGAGGTCACCCCAACCGAAATTTTTAGCCAAGTTTATTATATGTTGGCCCTGAGGGGCTAATTGGATATAATTGGGCCAGTAATTTAAGCTCCACAGGGTCTTCTCGTCTTATATTATTATCCCCGCCTCTTCACGGGAAGGTCAATTTTTCTGATTGGAAACAAGAGACAGTAAAACCCTCGTCAAGCCTTTCATACTAGTCCCTAATTAAGAAACAAATGATTATGCTACCTTTGCACGGTCAGAATACCGCGGCCGTTAAATGCATGTCACTGGGCAGGTAGTGCCTCTAATAATTGTAATTCTAGAAGTGATGTTTTTGGTAAACAGGCGGGGTTTGTGTTTGCCGAGTTCCTTTTGTTTCTTTTAATCTTTCCATTACGCACTCCTGTGTTGGGCTAACAACTGGTGTAACTATAGAACATTTTGTGTGTGAGCTTAGTTTAGTTAACTATCAGTGAGTTATTCGGTCTGATATAAACTTGTGCGTGGAGAAAGGTATTCTTGTTACTCATATCAACATTATCTCTTCTATTAAGATAGATTGGTCCAGTAGTATATTAGGAGTTGTTAGTATCTAGTGGTATTTGTAGAGCTTATTGTTGAGCTTGAACGCTTTCTTTATTGATGGCTGCTTAAAAGCCTACTATGGAAGTATATAGTTGGAACTCTCTAATTAAGGTTTTCCTGTATCAATAGGGCTGTACCCCTATTGATTATATCTAAAACTTACATTTAGACTAGTCATTTGTTCTTTTAGGGTAAGTTTTAAGGTGAACTTATATTCGTCTCCTGGACAACCAGCTATCACCAGGCTCGATTGGCTTTTCACCGCTACCTACTGATCATTTCACTATTTTGCCACATAGATGAATTAGTCTTGTTTGACTGTCTATAGGTAGATCGTCTGGATTCGGGGTATCTTACTTAAGTTCTCTTTGCAAGTTATATTCTAGTTGACTCATTATGCAAAAGGTTAAAGGGCTGATCTTTGCTGTCTTGTACTGTTAATAATTCTTTCATCTTTCCCTTACGGTACTATCTCTATAGCTCCTATGATATAATTTCTGTCTCTGATACTTTTACTGTTGGTAAATGTTTTAATTTAGGTGTTAAGTGAATTTTTTATTATAATGTGTTTGGGCTAGGTTTGGTTCAAAGTGGTCTAATAAGTGAAATCTTCTGGGTGTAAGCCAGGTGCTTTTGTTTAAGCTACACTTTGGTTACTCCAAGCACACTTTCCAGTATGCTTACCTTGTTACGACTTATCTCCTCTAAAATCAGGTGTTTGCTAACATGGATAGTAGCCCTAGTATTGCTGGGTTGAGGAGGGTGACGGGCGGTGTGTGCGTGTTTCATGGCCTTGTTCAGTCAAGCACTCTATTTTTGACTTACTGCTAAATCCTCCTTCAGACTTCGCTTTCACAAAGACCTTCGTGTTCTCTATAATTAGGGAATGTAGCCCATTTCTTCCCACCTCATTGGCTACACCTTGACCTAACGTTTTTATGGCTATAGTTGTGCTTACTGTGGCTCCTTTTTAGGGTTTGCTAGAGATGGCGGTATATAGGCTGTATTAGCAAGAGGTGGTGAGGTTTATCGGGGTTTATCGATTATAGAACAGGCTCCTCTAGGTGGATATGAAGCACCGCTAAGTCCTTTGAGTTTTTAGCTGTTGCTAGTAGTACTCTGGCGAATATTCTTGTTGTTGGAATATTTGTGTTTACGACTAGGCATAGTGGGGTATCTAATCCCAGTTTGGGCCCTAGCTGTCGTGTGTTCGGATGTGCTAAAGTCACTTTCGTTGTTTGTCTTGTTTATACTGGTGCTTTTTACGGCTTAGTAGTAATTTGACTTTATTTGTACATAATGTCCTAAACACTCTTTACGCCGAAGGTTATTGATTTTGGTTAATCGTATGACCGCGGTTGCTGGCACGAAATTTACCAACCCTATATTAGTATGACTTAGTCAAACTTTCGTTAATTGCTTAATTTTTATCACTGCTGTGTCCCGTGGGGGTGTGGTTTAGCAAGGTGTTTTGAGCTGCTGTATTTTGCGTGCTTGATACCTGCTCCTTTTGATCTTGTCTTGATCTAGAGGGCATCCTCACTGGGCCGTGGAGGCTTGCATGTGTAATTCTACTAAAAATCTATAAAAAGGCCGGGACCAAGGCTTTGTGTTTATGGAGTGCGTAGTACTCATCTAGGCATTTTCAGTGCCTTGCTTTAAAATTAAGCGACATTAACTGTTGTCGTCCTGTTGTTAGGACATAGGCTTTTTCTATACTAAAAAGTGCCAAAAGCTTGAGTGCTATGTCAGTATTGGCAAAAATTTTATTCGACCAATAAATTGAAAAAGTGTCAGCTTTTCATCCTGTTGTTAGGACATAGGCTTTTTCTATACTAAAAAGTGCCAAAAGCTTGAGTGCTATGTCAGTATTGGCAAAAATTTTATTCGACCAATAAATTGAAAAAGATTAGTTTTGAGTTTTTATTTTTGTACTCTATGTAGTTGTGTTAGTTCTATTTTTGGGGTTTGGTAGGACTGTGTTGATGCTGCACTGAGAGTTTTGGGGGGTGGGGGGGGGTTTGGATTTATGTAGTTTTTCTTTTTTTTTTGTGGTTCTGGTTGTGATATATATGTATGTCCTGTTACCATTGACTGAATAACACCTTTAACTTAAGAATGTTAGTGTGACCAACGTTCAATATAAGTCCAGCTACAATTGAATTGACTGTGACGGGGCCTCCTGTAGGCCATAGCTGAGTCGATGCAAATCCCCCCCCTAAAAAATAAAAAATACCAAATGTATGACACCACAGTTATGTGTGATCATGGGCTGATTAGACATTAATCCATCGAGATGCCTTATTTAAGGGGACCGTGTGGGCGATATATAGCTGAATGACCCTGAAGAAAGAACCAGATGCCAGTTATAGTTTCAGGTTTAGAAACCCCCACAGGTGATGGGCCCGGAGCGAGAAGAGGGACACGATTCAAGCGGGTTGCTGGTTTCTCGAAGCTTGGTGATTATGGAAAGATGATGGTGGTGATATGCGTGTTGACAGGGATAAGGAGATAAGGAATGTGCTATGTAATATTAATAATAGTATGTACTTAAGAATATTCATGGGGTAAATAAATGTATGCACAATAAAGCATAGCAGAAAATCATTATTGTACATTAAGTTTTAATACTAAGATAGTACTTGAGTTAATTTTTATTTAATAAAAGCAGGGAATAGTTTAATTAGAATTTCAGCTTTGGGAGTTGATGGTGGAACAGAGTTTTTCTTCCCTGAGTGTCCTTGGAAGTTATTACTTCATTTTTGGCTTACAAGACCAGTGTAATATTTATACTACAAGGGCTATAGTTTTATTAGGTGGTTTTCTAGGGTGCCTGCTAATGGTATTAGGATTAGGATGATTGAGAAGTATGAGATCGAGGCTACTTGGCCGATGATGATAAAAGGGTGTTCGACGGGTTGGCCGCCAATTCATGTTAGGATTAATAGGTTGGCTACTAGTAGTCAAAATAGTAATTGGCTTAGTGGTCGGAATATTATGCTTCGTTGTTTAGCTGTATGTAGTAGTGGTATGATTATTAGTACTAGGATTGAGCAGTCTAAGGCTACTACTCCACCTAGTTTATTGGGGATTGAGCCTAGGATTGCGTAGGCAAATAGGAAGTATCATTCTGGTTTGATGTGTGGTGGTGTGCTGAGTGGATTAGCTGGTGTATAGTTTTCAGGGTCTCCTAGGAGATATGGTGAGAATAGAACAAGGGTTACCAGCGTTGCGATTATGATTAGTAAGCCTAGGATATCTTTGATGGTGTAGTAGGGGTGAAATGGGATTTTATCTATGTCAGATGAGAGTCCTAGTGGATTGTTAGGATACTCCATGTTTCCACACTACTCACTTGTCTGCCATGTGAAAACTGAGAGAACTTTGTTTTTTATTGTCAGTTCAACAGCAGTATATGGTACTTCTGTGGTAATGTGAGTGCAAAACAGTGCTTCCCTGAACACTCACTTCCTGCTGTAGTAGGGAGGCTTTAGGGTGTACGTGAGAGTTCGGGTCGGGGCAAAGACTGGTAGGGCAAAGGAAGCCGGAGAGACGCATATTTTGCCTTCCTGCAGGTATTTGAGAGTTTCACCCTAATTGTCTTAGGAACACACAGAATGCCTTGTGAACAGATCCAGGCACTCAGTTTGGAGGAGTAAGAAGAAACCAAAGTCAAAGTGCCTTCTTGCCACTACTGGCATGAAAAGCAGCAGTCTGGGAAACAGTCAATTTCCTCGTATCAGAATGTACCCAAATAATCAGGATTGGAAAGAAAGTTCAGTAGGAACACAAGGAGCCTCGATTCCCTTTAAGAGGGAAAGAAACATTTCGTCAGCACGCCTACTGGACACGATTGGGGGTAGGCCCAAAGTCGCCTTCGTGCAGTACGTCAAAGGGAAGACCGCATTCCCTACCTTTTGTGGTCAGAAAATCTATTTTGAAAAACACTGTTTTTCTGATCTTGGAAAGCAAGCCCATGTTCGGTTTGGGCAAGAAAGTGACTTTACCAAAACCTGCAGATTTCCTCCCTCGTCTTTGCGTGATAAAGACCATGTTTCCCCAGTACTCACTTGTCTGCCGTGAAAACTGAGAGAAATTTGTTTTTCATTGTCAGTGCAACAGCAGGAGAAATGGTATTCCTGTGGTAATGTGAGTGCAAAACAGAGCCTCCCTTAACTCTCACTGCCTGCTGTTAAAGGGAGGCTTTAGGGTGACGGTGAGAGTTGGGGTCGGGGCAAAGGCTGGTAGGGCAAAGGAAGCCGGAGAGACGCATATTTTGATTTCCTGCAGATATTTGAGAGTTTCACCCTAGTTGTCTTAAGAGCACACAGTATGTTTTGTGAAGAGATCCAGGCACTCAGTCTGGAGGAGTAAGAAGAACCAAAGTCAAAGTGCCTTCCTGCCACTACTGGCATGAGAAGCAGCAGCCTGGAAAACCGCTAATTTCCTCGTATCAAAATGTACCCAAATAATCAGGTTTGGAAAGAAAGTTCAGTAGGAACACAAGGATCCTCGATTCCTCTTAAGAGGTAAAGTAAAATTTCGTGAGCACACTCACAGGACGCGATTGGAGAAAGTCCAAAGCCATCTTCGTGCTGTAAGTAAAATGGAAGGAAGACCTCGTCCCCACCGTGATTTGGTGAGAGACTCTATCTTGCAGAAACACTGACTTCATACACTTTGAAAGCAGTCCCAAGTTCAGTTTGGCCAAGAAAGTGAGTTTTTTTAGCAAAACTGTAGTTTCCGTGTTCTGCTTTGCGTGAAAAATAGCATTTTTTTACCGTACTCACTTGGTGTTTTGTGACAGCTCCCAGAACTTCCTTTCGGCAAAGCAAGTGAAACAGCAGCAGTAACAGTATTCCTGCAGTAATGTGTGTGTAAAGCAGTGCTACCCTTGATTCTCACTTCTTGCTGCTAGAACGGAGGCTTTAGTGTGAAGGTTAGGGTTGGGGTCAGGGTTAAGATCGGTAAAGCAAAGAAGCTGGACAGACCCACCTTTCACCTTCCTACAGTTATTGGAGTGAATCACCCTATTTGTCTTAAGAACGCAGTGTGTGATTTGGTGTCCAGGCATTCGGTATGGAATAGTAAGAAGAAACCAAAGTCAAAGTGCCTTCTTGCCACTACTGGCATGAAAAGCAGCAGCCTGGTAAACAGTCAATTTCCTGGTATCAGAATGTACCCAAATAATCAGTTTTGGAAAGAGAGTTAAGTAAGAGCAATGGCGCCTCGATTCCTTTAAAGAGGGAAAGAAGCATTTCGTCAGCACACTCACGGTACACGATCGGGTGTAGGCCCAAAGTCACCTTCGTGCAGTACGTCAAAGGGAAGAACGCATTCCTACCTTTTGTGGTCAGAAAATCTAGCTTTGAAAAACACTGCCTCCCTGAAGTCTCACTTCCTGCTTTTGAAGGGAGTCTTTAGGGTGAAGGTGAGAGTTGGGGTCGGGGTAAATACTGGGAGGGCAAAGGAAGCCGGAGAGACGCATATTTTGCCTTCCTAGAGCTATTCGAGAGTTTCACACTAATTTTCTTAGGAACACACAGAATGCTTTGTGAAGAGAGGCAGGCACTCAGTTTGGAGGAGTAAGAAGAAACCAAAGTCAAAGTGCCTTCTTGTCACTACTGGCATGAAAAGCAACAGCTTGGTAAAGTGCTAATTTCCTGGTATCAGAATGTACCCAAATAATCAGGTTTGGAAAGAGAGTTAAGTAGGATAAAGGGTGTCTCGATTCCTTTAAAGAGGGAAAGCAGCATTTCGTCAGCATACCCACTGGACACGATTGGGGGTAGGCCCAAAGTCACCTACGTGCAGTACGTCAAAGGGAAGACCGCGTTCCCTACCTTTAGTGGTCAGAAAATCTATCTATGGAAAACACTGATTTTCTGATCTTGGAAGGCAAGCCCATGTTCGATATGGGCAAGAAAGTGACCTCATCATAACATGCAGATTCCCTCCCTCTGCTTTGCGTGATAAAGACCATGTTTCCACGGTACTCACTTGTCTGCCATGTGAAAACTGAGAGAAATTTGTTTTTCATTGTCAGTGCAACAGCAGCAGAAATGGTATTCCTGTGGTAATGTGAGTGCAAAACAGTGCCTCCCTGAACTCTCACTGCCTGCTGTTAAAGGGAGGCTTTAGGGTGAAGGTGAGAGTTGGGGTCGGGGCAAAGACTGGTAGGGCAAAGGAAGCCGGAGAGACGCATATTTTGCCTTCCTGCAGGTATTTGAGAGTTTCACCCTAATTGTCTTAGGAACACACAGAATGCCTTGTGAAGAGATCCAGGCACTCAATTCAGTAGGAACATAAGGAGCCTCGATTCCCTTTAAGAGGGAAAGAAACATTTAAGAGGGAAAGAAACATTTCGTCAGCACGCCTACTGGACACGATTGGGGGTAGGCCCAAAGTCCCCTTCGTGCAGTACGCCAAAGGGAAGACCGCGTTCACTACCTTTAGTGGTCAGAAAATCTATCTTTGAAAAACACTGCCTTTCTGCTCTGGGAAAGCAAGTCCAAGTTCGGTTTGGGCAAGAAAGTGAGCTTAGCGAAACTGTAGCTTCCCTGCTCTGCTTTGCGTGAAAAACAGCATTTTTTTACCGTACTCACTTGGTTCTACGTGACAGATGCCAGAACTTCCTTTCGGCAAAGTAAGTGAAACAGTCGCAGTAACAGTATTTCTTCAGTAATGTGTGTGTAAAGCATTGCTACCCTTGACTCTCACTTCCTGCTGTTAGAACGGAGGCTTTAGTGTGAAGGTTAGGGTTGAGGTCAGGGGGTTAAGATCGGTAGAGCAAGGAAGCTGGACAGACCCACCTTTCACCTTCCTACAGTTATTGGAGTGAATCACCCTATCTGTCTTAAGAACGCAGTGTGTGATTTGGTGTTCAGGCATTCGGTATGGAATAGTAAGAAGAAACCAAAGTCAAAGTACCTTCTTGCCACTACTGGCAAGAAAAGCAGCAGCCTGGTAAACAGCCAAATTCCTGGTATCAGAATGTACCCAAATAATCAGTTTAAGAATGAGAGTTAAAAGCTAGGGCGCCTCGATTCCTTTAAAGAGGGAAAGCAGCATTTGGTCAGCACACCCACTGGACACGATTGGGGGTAGGCCCAAAGTCACCTTCGTGCAGTACGTCAAAGGGAAGTCCGCGTTCTCTACCTTTAGTGGTCAGAAAATCTATCTTTGAAAAACACTGTTTTTCTGCTCTTGGAAAGCAAGCCCATGTTCGGTTTGGGCAAGAAAGTGACTTCACCAAAACCTGCAGATTTCCTCCCTCGTCTTTGCGTGATAAAGACCATGTTTCCACAGTACTCACTTGTCTGCCGTGAAAACTGAGAGAAATTTGTTTTTCATTGTCAGTGCAACAGCAGGAGAAATGGTATTCCTGTGGTAATGTGAGTGCAAAACAGTGTCTCCCTTAACTCTCACTGCCTGCTGTTAAAGGGAGGCTTTAGGGTGAAGGTGAGAGTTGGGGTCGGGGTAAAGGCTGCTAGGGCAAAGGAAGCCGGAGAGACGAATATTTTGATTTCCTGCAGATATTTGAGAGTTTCACCTTAGTTGTCTTAAGAACACACAGTATGTTTTGTGAAGAGATCCAGGCACTCAGTCTGGAGGAGTAAGAAGAACCAAAGTCAAAGTGCCTTCCTGCCACTACTGGCATGAGAAGCAGCAGCCTGGAAAACCGCTAATTTCCTCGTATCAGAATGTACCCAAATAATCAGGTTTGGAAAGAAAGTTCAATAGGAACACAAGGATACTCAATTCCTCTTAAGAGGTAAAGTGAAATTTCGTGAGCACACTCACTGGACGTGATTGGAGAAAGTCCAAAGTCATCTTCGTGCTGTAAGTCAAATGGAAGGAAGACCTCGTCCCCACCGTGATTTGGTGAGAGACTCTATCTTGCAGAAACACTGACTTTATACACTATGAAAGCAGCCACAAGTTCAGTTTGGGCAAGAAAGTGAGTTTAGCAAAACTGTAGTTTCCGTGTTCTGCTTTTCGTGAAAAGCAGCATTTTTTTTTTTTACCGTACTCAGTGTTATGTGACAGCTCCCAGAACTTCCTTTCGGCAAAGCAAGTGAAACAGCAGCAGTAACAGTATTCCTGCAGTAATGTGTGTGTAAAGAAGTGCTACCCTTGATTCTCACTTCCTGCTGTTAGAACGGAGGCTTTAGTGTGAAGGTTAGGGTTGGGGTCAGGGTTAAGATCGGTAGAGCATGGAAGCTGGACAGACCCACCTTTCACCTTCCTACAGTTATTGGAGTGAATCACCCTATTTGTCTTAAGAACGCAGTGTGTGATTTGGTGTCCAGGCATTCGGTATGTAATAGTAAGAAGAAACCAAAGTCAAAGTGCCTTCTTGCCACTACTGGCATGAAAAGCAGCAGCCTGGTAAACAGCCAAATTCCTGGTATCAGAATGTACCCAAATAATCAGTTTTGGAAAGAGAGTTAAGTAGGAGCAGGGCGCCTCGATTCCTTTAAAGAGGGAAAGCAGCATTTGGTCAGTACACCCACTGGACATGATTGGGGGTAGGCCCAAAGTCACCTTCGTGCAGTACGTCAAAGGGAAGACCGCGTTCTCTACCTTTAGTGGTCAGAAAATCTATCTTTGAAAGACACTGTTTTTCTGATCTTGGAAGGCAAGCCCATGTTCGGTTTGGGCAAGAAAGTGACTTTATCAAAACCTGCAGATTCCCTCCCTCTGCTTTGCGTGATAAAAACCATGTTTCCACAGTACTCACTTCTCTGCCATGTGAAAACTGAGAGAACTTTGTTTTTCATTGTCAGTTCAACAGCAGTAGATATGGTACTTCTGTGGTAATGTGAGTGCAAAACAGTGCTTCCCTGAACACTCACTTCCTGCTGAAGTAGGGAGGCTTTAGGGTGAAGGTGAGAGTTCGGGTCGGGGCAAAGACTGGTAGGGCAAAGGAAGCCGGAGAGACGCATATTTTGCCTTCCTGCAGGTATTTGAGAGTTTCACCCTAATTGTCTTAGGAACACACAGAATGCCTTGTGAACAGATCCAGGCACTCAGTTTGGAGGAGTAAGAAGAAACCAAAGTCAAAGTGCCTTCTTGCCACTACTGGCATGAAAAGCAGCAGTCTGGTAAACAGTCAATTTCCTCGTATCAGAATGTACCCAAATAATCAGGTTTGGAAAGAAATTTCAGTAGGAACACAAGGAGTCTCGATTCCCTTTAAGAGGGAAAGAAACATTTCGTCAGCACGCGTACTGGACACGATTGGGGTAGGCCCAAAGTCACCTTCGTGCAGTACGTCAAAGGGAAGTCCGCGTTCTCTACCTTTAGTGGTCAGAAAATCTATCTTTGAAAAACACTGTTTTTCTGATCTTGGAAAGCAAGCCCATGTTCGGTTTGGGCAAGAAAGTGACTTTACCAAAACCTGCAGATTTCCTCCCTCGTCTTTGCGTGATAAAGACCATGTTTCCCCAGTACTCACTTGTCTGCAATGTGAAAACTGAGAGAACTTTGTTTTTCATTGTCAGTGTAACAGCAGCAGAAATGGTATTCTTGTGGTAATGTGAGTGCAAAACAGAGCCTCCCTTAACTCTCACTGCCTGCTGTTAAAGGGAGGCTTTAGGGTGACGGTGAGAGTTGGGGTCGGGGCAAAGGCTGGTAGGGCAAAGAAAGCCGGAGAGACGCATATTTTGATTTCCTGCAGGTATTTGAGAGTTTCACCCTAGTTGTCTTAAGAACACACAGTATGTTTTGTGAAGAGATCCAGGCACTCAGTCTGGAGGAGTAAGAAGAACCAAAGTCACAGTGCCTTCTTGCCACTACTGGCATGAGAAGCAGCAGCCTGGAAAATCGCTAATTTCCTCGTATCAAAATGTACCCAAATAATCAGGTTTGGAAAGAAAGTTCAGTAGGAACACAAGGAACCTCGTTTCCTCTTAAGAGGTAAAGTGAAATTTCTTGAGCACACTCACTGGACGCGATTGGAGAAAGTCCAGAGACATCTTCGTGCTGTAAGTCAAATGGAAGGAAGACATCGTCCCCCACCGTGATTTGGTGAGAGACTCTATCTTGCAGAAACACTGACTTCATACACTATGAAAGCAGCCACAAGTTCAGTTTGGACAAGAAAGTGAGTGTAGCAAAATTGTAGTTCCGTGAAAAACAGCATTTTTTTTTTTTTTTACCGTACTCACTTGGTGTTATGTGACAGCCCCCAGTACTTCGTTTCGGCAAAGCAAGTGAAACAGCAGCAGTAACAGTATTCCTGCAGTAATGTGTGTGTAAAGCAGTGTAACCCTTGATTCTCACTTCCTGCTGTTAGAACGGAGGCTTTAGTGTGAAGGTTAGGGTTGGGGTCAGGGTTAAGATCGGTAGAGCAAGGAAGCTGGACAGACCCATCTTTCACCTTCCTACAGTTATTGGAGTGAATCACCATATTTGTCTTAAGAACGCAGTGTGTTATTTGGTGTCCAGGCATTCGGTATGGAAGAGTAAGAAGAAACCAAAGTCAAAGTGCCTTCTTGCCACTACTGGCATGAAAAGCAGCAGCCTGGTAAACAGCCAAATTCCTGGTATCAGAATGTACCTAATTAAACAGTTTAAGAATGAGAGTTAAAAGCTAGGGCGCCTCGATTCCTTTAAAGAGGGAAAGCAGCATTTGGTCAGCACACCCACTGGACACGATTGGGGGTAGGCCCAAAGTCACCTTCGTGCAGTACGTCAAAGGGAAGACCGCGTTCTCTACCTTTAGTGGTCAGAAAATCTATCTTTGAAAAACCCTGTTTTTGATCTTGGAAGGCAAGCCCATGTTCGATTTGGGCAAGAAAGTGACTTTATCAAAACCTGCAGATTCCCACCCTCTGCTTTGCGTGATAAAGACCATGTTTCCACGGTACTCACTTGTCTGCCATGTGAAAACTGAGAGAAATTTGTTTTTCATTGTCAGTACAACAGCAGCAGAAATGGTATTCCTGTGGTAATGTGAGTGCAAAACAGTGCCTCGCTGAACTCTCACTGCCTGCTGTTAAAGGGAGGCTTTAGGGTGAAGGTGAGAGTTGGGGTCGGGGCAAAGACTGGTAGGGCAAAGGAAGCCGGAGAGACGCATATTTTGCCTTCCTGCAGGTATTTGAGAGTTTCACCCTAGTTGTCTTAAGAACACACAGTATGTTTTGTGAAGAGATCCAGGCACTCAGTCTGGAGGAGTAGGAAGAACCAAAGTGAAAGTGCCTTCTTGCCACTACTGGCATGAGAAGCAGCAGCCTGGAAAACCGCTAATTTCCTCGTATCAGAATGTACCCAAATAATCAGGTTTGGAAAGAAAGTTCAGTAGGAACACAAGGAGCCTCGTTTCCTCTTAAGAGGTAAAGTGAAATTTCTTGAGCACACTCTCTGGACGCGATTGGAGAAAGTCCAGAGACATCTTCGTGCTGTAAGTCAAATGGAAGGAAGACATCGTTCCCCACCGTGATTTGGTGAGAGACTCTATCTTGCAGAAACACTGACTTCATACACTATGAAAGCAGCCACAAGTTCAGTTTGGGCAAGAAAGTGAGTGTAGCAAAATTGTAGCTTCCGTGCTCTGCTTTTCGTGAAAAACAGCATTTTTTTTTCTTTTTACCGTACTCACTTCGTGTTATGTGACAGCCCCCAGTACTTCGTTGCGGCAAAGCAAGTGAAACAGCAGCAGTAACAGTATTCCTGCAGTAATGTGTGTGTAAAGCAGTGTAACCATTGATTCTCACTTCCTGCTGTTAGAACGGAGGCTTTAGTGTGAAGGTTAGGGCTGGGGTCAGGGTTAAGATCGGTAGAGCATGGAAGCTGGACAGAACCATCTTTCACCTTCCTACAGATATTGGAAAGAATCACCCTATTTGTCTTAAGAACGCAGTGTGTGATTTGGTGTCCAGGCATTCGGTATGGAAGAGTAAGAAGAAACCAAAGTCAAAGTGCCTTCTTGCCACTACTGGTAAGAAAAGCAGCAGCCTGGTAAACAGCTAATTTCCTGGTGACAGAATGTATCCAAATAATTAGTTTTGGAAAGAGAGTTATGTCGGAGCATGGGAGCCTCGATTCCCTTTAACAGGGAAAGGAGCATTTCGTCATCACAACCACTGAACACAGATGGGGTTAGGCCCAAAATCACTTTCGTGCACTACGTCAAAGGAAAGGAAGACCACGTTCTCTACCGTTAGCGGTCATGTGACAGCTGAGAGAAATTCGTTTTGTCAAGGCCATTGGATTAGCAGCAGTAATCGTATTCCTGTGGTAATGTGAGTGCCAAACCGAGCCTCCTTTAACTCTCACTTCCTGCTGTTGAAGGAAGGTGAAGGTGAGTGTTGGGGTCGGGGTAAAGCTTGGTAGGGCAAAGGAAGACAAATGGGGTTATTCGCTCAAATAACTGTAGAAAGGTGAAGGAGG
This sequence comes from Tamandua tetradactyla, assembly GCF_023851605.1. NCBI lineage: Eukaryota > Metazoa > Chordata > Mammalia > Pilosa > Myrmecophagidae > Tamandua > Tamandua tetradactyla. Next base: position 135,010,134 of record NC_135328.1, read on the forward strand.
TTCTGTCCAGCTTCCTTGCTCTACCGACATTAATCCTGACCCCAACCCTAAACCTCATACTAGACAAGTGAACACTGTGAAAACATGGTCTTTATCATGGAAAGCAGAGGAGAGAATCAGCAGGTTTTGGTAAAGTCACTTTCTTGCCCTAACTGAACTTATGGCTGCTTTCAAAGAGCATGTAGTCAGTGTTTCTCCTAGATAGAGTTTCTCACCAAATAACGGTGGGGAACGAAGTCTTCCTATCTTTTGACTTACTGCACGAAAGTGACTTTTGACCTCCTTCAATCACGTCTAGTGAGTGTGCTGATGAATGCCAGGTTCCTTCTTCAAAGGATTCGAGGCTTCCTTTGATCCTATTTAACTGTCTTTCCAAAACTGATTATTTGGGTACATTCAGTTACCACGAAGTTAGTGATTTACCTGTCTGCTCCGTCTCATGACAGTAACAATACGAAGGCAGTTTGACTTTGGTTTCTTCTTGCTTTTCCAATCTGAGTATGGGCCTCACTTCAAATAGCACACTGAGCCTACCTAAGACAAATGGAGTGACTCTCTCAAATAACTGCAGGAAGGCGAAAGATGAGTCAGTCCAGCTTCGTTTGACCTATCCTTCTTTTCCCTTACCCCAGCCCTAATCCTCACCCTAAAGCCTCCCTTCTAACAGCAGGAAATGAGAGTTAAGGGAGGCACTGTTTTGCACTGTCATTAGTGCAGGAATACTGTTACTGCTGCTGTTTCACTTGCTTTGCTGAAACAAAGTACTCTCAGCTTTCACATGGCACCAAGTGAAAATTGTTGAAACATGCTATTTATCATGCAAAATAGAGCAGAAAATTTACAGTTTTCGCTAAAACACTTTCTTGCCTAAACTGAACGTGCCGCTTCTTTCAAAAGGCACAAAGTCAGTATTTTTTTAAGACAGAGTTTCTCACCAGATAGCAGGGAATGAGGTTTTCTTTCCATTTAACTTACTGCAAAAAGGTAACTTTGGGCCTCCCTCCAATCGTGTCCAGCGAGTGTGTTCATGAAATGCCACTTTCCCGTTTAAAATGAATCAAGGCTCCTGGAGCTCCTATTTAACTCTCTTTTCAAAACTATTTGGGTATGTTCAGTTACAACAAAGTTAGCGATTTACCAGGCTGCTGCTTTTCATGCCAGTAACAGCAAGAAGGAACTCTGACTTTGAATTCTCTGTACTTTTCCATACTGAGAGCCTGGCTCTTTTCAAATTGCACTCTGAATGTTCTTAAGCCAAAAAGAGTGATTCACTCAAAACAACTGCAGGAAGGCAAAACATGGGTCTGTTTAGCTTTCTTTGCGCTACCTCTTTAACACTGACACCATCCTCAACCTCAACCTAAATCCTCTCTTCGAACAGCAGGAAGTGAGCGTTAAGGGAGGCACTGTTTTGCACTCACATAACTGCAGGAATACTATTCCTGCTGCTGTTTCACTTGCTTTGCTGAAACAAAGTTCTGGCAGCTTTCACATTGCACCAAGTGAGTACTGTGGAAACATGCTGTTTATCACGCAAAGCAGAGCAGGGAAAGTACAGTTTCCACTAAATTCACTTTTTTGCCCAAATCGAACTTGCAGCTGCTTTCAAAGAGCATGAAGCTAGTGTTTCTCTAAGATAGAGTTTCTGACCAAATAATAGTACGGAATGTGGTCTTCCTTCCATTTAACTTACTGCACGAAAGTGACTTTGGGCCTACATCTAATTGTGTCCAGTGTGTGTGCTCATGAAATGCCACTTCCCCTCTTAAAAGGAATCATGCTAGTAACAGAAATAAACTACTTTTAGATTTTTTTTCTTAGTTTTCCAAACTGAATGCCTGGTTCACTTCAAATAGAACACTGTGCGTTCTTAAGACAAATAGAGTAATCTCTCAAAGAGCTGAAGGAAGATAAAAGATGGGTCTTTCTGACTTCCTTAGCCCTACTGATCTTATCCCTGAACCCAATCTTAGCTAACCCTCACCCTAAAGCCTCCTTTCTAACAGCAGGGAGTGAAATTTAAAGGAGGCACTGTTTTGCATTCACATTACTGAAGGAATAGTGTTACTGCAGCTGTTTCAAGTGCCTTGCTGAAACAAAATTCTGGCACTTTTCACATAGCCCCAAGTGAGTACTGTGGAAACATGCTGTTTATTATGCAAAGCAGAGCAGGGAAGCTACAGTTTTGCTAAAATCACTTTCTTTCCCGAACCGAACTTGTGGCTGCTTTAAAAGAGCTTGAAGCCAGTTTTTCTCGATAGTTTCTTATCAAATACCGGTAATTGCTCTCTGTGCGTTCGTAAGCCAAAAAGAGTGATTTCCTCAAAAAACTGCAGGAAGGTAAAAGATGGGTCTGTTCGGCATCCTTTTCCCTACCGATTGTAACCCTGACCCTGACCATAGCCCTGAACCTTGTGCTAGCCCGAAATTTGACCTAACCCTTTCCTTAAACCTAAAGCCTCTCTTTGAATATCAGTGGAAGTTAAATGAGACACTGTTTTGCACTCAGATTACTGTAGGGATGCTAGTAATGCTGCTGTTTCACTTACCTTGCTGAAATAACTTTCTGACTGCTTTCAAAGAGCACTGTCAGTGTTTCACCAAGATTGAGTTTCTTTCCAAAACTGATTATCTGGGTACATTCAATTACCACGAAGTGAATTTATTAACATGTTGCTGTTTTTAATACCAATAACAGCGAGAAGCCTCGTTTGCACTGGGTTCTTCTTACTTTCCTAAAACGATTACCTGGTTCACTTCAAATAGCGCTCTAGTCATTCTTATGCAGAATGGAGTAATTTGCTCAAATATCTGCAGGAAGGTGAATGATGCATCTATCAAACTTTCTTTGTCCTACTGCTCTTAACTTTGACCCTGCCCTAGCGCTCATCCTATGACGCTCACCCAGTACCTAACCCTACAGTATTCCTTCAAATAGCAGTAAATGAGAGTTAAGGGAGACACTGTTTTGCACTCAGATTACTGTAGGGATGCTAGTAATGCTGCTGTTTCACTCTCTTGCTGGTACAACTTTCTGGCAGCTTTCAACAGCACCAAGTGAGACTGTTCAAAGATGCTGTTTACCACTCAAAGAAGAGCACGGAAGCTACAGGTCTCGCGAATTCACTTTTCCAAAAGTGAATTAGTGGCTGTTTTCAAATAGCACTAAGTCAAATATACACACACTTAGCTGCCCAGCTATTTTAAAACTGAAAACAAGTGTGTAGCTAATACATTCCTTTAGTACTGTTTGACACTAGGCAAACATTCAGTTTGGAAAACAGAGCAAAACAGAACTCAACATTCACTTCTCTCCTGTTATTTGTGTGAAAACAGTTAACTACTCAAACTCTCAATTAGAACTATTTGAAAGCAGCTTGAAAATCAGATTTGAAAACAGTGTAATATCCCGTCACTTGGCTTGCGGTACTGCTTCTATTAAATTGAAAACCAGTACACTGGTAACACACTCTCTTAGAGCTGTTTAAATCTAGACAGATATTTAGTTAGGAAAACTGCGAAATGGAAGCAACGTTCTCTTACCTCCTGCTATTTGGGGGCAAAACTGTATGTAGATAAAACATTCACTTAGTGCTATTTATAGGAAGCTGCTTAAACACTCACTGCTTTTTGAAAGTAGCCAGTGCATCGGTTATGAAAAGCAGGTGTAGTATACACACACCAACCACTCCACTTTCTATTTGTGTGAAAACTGTTCACTACTCAAATGCACACTTAGACCAATTTCAATGCAGTCTAAAAATCGGATAATAGTAAGTCGTATATACCTACAATTAGCTTCCTTGCTCTTCTTACAGTGAAAACAAGTGTGCAGCAAAAACTCTCACTTAGTGCTCTTTGAAATTACCATGATATTTGGTTCAGAAAACTAAAGGAAACATAAACAGCATTCTCTTTCCTCTTTTTATATAGGAGCAAAAGAGTACATAGCTAAAGCACTCACTGAGTACTATTTATAAAGATTCAGCAATTCAGATTGGGAATTTAAGTGAAGCAGAATCACCATTTGTTTCTCTGTTCGTAATAGAAGGTGAAAGATTAAGGTGTTTAAACACTCTCTTGCTGTTCTTTGAAAGTATCCAAAGTATCAGTTATGAAAAGCTGGTGCAATATACACACCAACCACTTCCCTTGCTGTTATATCAGTGGCAATCAGTATGCTGCTCAAGCACTCACTTAGAGCTGTTTGAAAGCTGCCTGAAAATCGGATTTGAAAACTGTCATATAAACCACACTAAACTGCCTTACTCTTATTACAGTGAAACCTGTGTTCCACGAACAAACTCATTACTTTTATTTGAAGATAGCCAGATATTCACTTTGGAAAACAAAGGGAAAAAGAAGAACCATTTGCTTCACTCTTGGTTTGTGGGGGCAAAACCGTAAGCGCTAAAACACAGTCCGAGTGCTATTTATAACTAGCCAGCAATTCAGATTGGGAAACTGTTACAGATTCACTATTTGTTTCTCTTCTATTAGAGGGAGATACAGTAAGCTGCTTGAACACTCACTTCCTGCTCTTTGAAAATAGCCATAATATCAGTTATGAAAAGCAGGTGCAATGTATGCACCATCCACTCTCCTGCTGTTATTTGAGTGAAAGCAGTATACTGCTGTGTCACTTAGATCCATTTGCAAGTAACCTGAGAATAGCCTGTGAAAACTAAATCATATATACCCTCATTTAGCTGCCTTACTCTTATTACAGTGAAAAAGAGCCTGCAGTTATAAACAGTGCCATTTGAAGTGAGCCCGATGTTCGGAACGGAGCACTAAAGGCAGCATTTGCTTCCCTCCTGTTATTTGAGTGAAAACTAGTATGGAGCTGTTTATAACACTGAGTGCTATTTCAAACTGGTCAGAAATTCAGTTTGGGAAACTAAGTGAAATGCAACCAACATTTTCTTCCCTGCATTTCCTAAAGGGAAAAACAGTATGCTGCTTACACACTCAGTACTCTATGAAAGGAGCCTGAAAATCGTATTTAAAAACTAAGTCATGTATACCCAAACTAAGCTGCCCTGCTCTATTACAGTGACAACCAGCTTGCACCTAACACACTGCCTTAGTGCTATTTGAAACTAGACAGAAGTTCAATTTGGAAAACTAAGGCAATCAGAAAGCACCATTCACTTCCCTACAATTATTTGACTGAAAACCAGTATGGAACTTAAACATTCTCTTTGTGCTATTTGAAAATAGTTAAATTCAGTTTGGGAAGTGGAAGGACACACCGAGTGCTACTCAGGCTTTCTGTTTGGAAAAAAGAGAAACGGTAACATTTGCTTTCCTGCTTTTATTAGAGTGAAAATCAGCATGCTTCTTAAAACCCCTCTGTGAAGTACTCAGCTAGAGCTAAAAAATCTCTCTCTTCAAGCAGTAACCCTGTTATCCACTGAAGTCTCTAGTCTTGTCCCTTTATAGATATGCATCTGAGTTCCTTGTGTCTCATGAAATCTAGGTGGAGAGTAGCACAGTCCAAGGTCTTTGAAGACTATATGAGGGATAATTCACCTTGAGGGATGTTGGAGCAGATGTTTTCCACCCATTGTTTCAAGAGCCATAACAACACACTGTAGCTCTATTCTTTTATAGCTAAGAGCCTTCTTCCCTTCTTCTCTATAGCTTATGAAGTGCTGGAGACTTTTTGATCACTCACCTTTGTCCCACCATTTTCCTTTTCCCTTCATCTGTGAAGCACGGGTGAGTGCTGTTTATCCCACTCCACCATCTTCATGGAAATCCAGGACAATTATATGTTGTCATTATGTCTTTCTGTGTTCTGGTACCATCTCCTTCCTGTTTGTGTGGAGTGCCTATACTCATTTATTATTGACCTAAATCTAGACGTGATGAGGACACTTATCACACATCATTGGTGAGAATTTCCATTTGGCACTATCTAGATGTTAGTGTGGTGACTGTTCTCCCCAAGTTGTGTGTGGGCTGGGCTATTTGGTTTATTTATTCATAGCATTACTTGATTATAAAATTCAGCATAATGCTCAGAATATACAGGCATGCAGTACATTTGTTGAACAAATATGATTCCAAAAAATAATGAGACTAATTTACTACTATATTTGGGGATTTGTGGATTTCTTATAGCTTTTTTTTTAGTTTCACCACACACAGATATTGTTAGTTGAAAAGAGTAAATGAGTCTTCAAACATGAAAAAGTTAGAATGGCTATAACCCAAACACCCTTAAAGAGAGGAAAAGAGAGATCAAAAGTGATGGTGGGGTTATACAGAGAAGATAGTATTTAACAAATGAATATGGTTGCTGAATCATTAAATCGACACCTGTTTTAGTCTCCAGTGCCTTAGAGCAGTTAGAAGTAAAACTCTAAAATTGCAGCAGTGTAACCCATGCAAAACTCTGAAGTGTGGCCTAAAACTAATTATGGTGCTCTTGAGTCTGGCTACCCACCCATGTTAAAAGAATAAATAAATAAATAACTGTGGTGCTGTGCGTTGAAATGCATTGCTTTTCTGCATATTTTTTATTTTTCACAACAAAACATAAAAGTCCATTGCAATGAGAAAAAATGTTAATTCTTTCTAGGCTCCTATACTCAGGAGTTACTGGAAAGAAAAATCTGAGATCATATTGTAGCCCTGACAAACTCTGGGATCGTCCTATAACTACTTGTTGAAGACTGCTTTGAAAATATTGCTTTTTTCTTTCTTTGCTTTGTATATATATGTTACATTATACATAAACTTTTAAAAAAGACCATGAACTATAGCATGTGTATAGAATAATGTAAGCCGTGATGATCATCATTTTTATTTATGAAGCAAAACAGGGAAACAAATATAAAGTAGTGCTAAGTAGATGGAGAACTAAGAATCAAGAAGACTTAAGACAGGCATGTTTATCTCTAAATTTACTTTGATGCATAGTTGATTTTATGTATGCTATATGGTTAGGAGCACATTTCATTCATTTTCCATTGCTTCAACATTTGTTGAATTTGAAGGGGATGGCATTGTAGGTCAAGAATCAGACCTGGGTTTCAGGTGAGAATTCTGTCACTGAAGTGTCATTGCACCCCCATAGTTGAGGTTTTTTGTTTTATTTTTTTGCGTGGGCAGACACCATAAATTGAACATAGTTGCTGTTTGATAATTTTAGTTTCATACCAAAGAAAGTTACAACTAACTTCTTTATAACATAGTTTGTTGTGGTTCGCTTATTTTTATCTTTCTTTGCTCCTGTCTTCTATCCTGCTTCTTCTCCTCTTTCTTTTCGTCCAGCATTTAGCATCTGATCCAAGGAGTGATACAAAGCTTTCCATCTTCAGTTTGAAGTAGTTCTGTTTTAGAGGCTCTGGGGATAGGATAATAAGGGTCAATCGTTACTTTGCCGTATAAAAATCTCCTTAATAATAAATAAAAATCTCCTTAATAAGCCCACCAACTATCCCTTTTTCAAAAGAATCTTTTCAATTTCACAGTTAGAGTAAATATTTGCATCATTTTGCATATAAAATAGAAATATCTAGATTTAAATATATATATATTGCATAAGTATCTGTTGTATATATATATATTTATGCATGCATGTATATATAATGTGTGTGTGTGTGTGTGTGTGGTGTGTGTCTACCTATACTGTTTATCTTTCTTGCCCAAAGAGCCACCTGCTTAACTTTGTTAAGATGATGAGATAGAAGTGTTAAATATAAGAACTGAATAGTCTCTGAAACTTGGGTTCCAACAGATTGTCTTGAATTTTCTTTGAAAAATGATTGTATTGTTTTTATGTTCTTTTATATTTAGGTGAAAGTCCCAGAATTGCTAGCTCTGATTCTTGGGAAGACCTACATGAATATGCACTGGGTCTTTTCTAGTACAGCAGGGCTATTTAAAATGTTATTTTGGGACAACTAATTGATTATTTTATCTTTTTATTGAAAATAACTCACAGCACAGTTCATTCTTTTAGAACATTACCTTATTTTGTGCTTCAGAATATAAAGTTTTGAGTGGTTTCTAGTAAAGGATTTTAAACGTGGGACAAGGCAGAATGGCAGAAAAATACACTATATCTGGTAGTATTCTCAAATAAGTAATTTATGTTCTTACATTCTTGAAATTCAAGCATAGTGTTTAGGAGACTATCATACTAAGAGTGTATTTGAAGGATTCAACAATTCAGATTTTATAATGAGGAAGTTGTGTAGGTGCCATGAGGTGCATTCCAAGTGTTTCAGATCAGGAGGTTTGGGGAAGTAAGTTTCTATTGAAACTTAAAAAAAATCTGCCCACAAGACCAATCGAATTACAATCTAGTGGGCTGGAAGAAGGAACTGGTATTTCTTTCAAGTTTTCTAGGTGTTTCCAAGTTGTAGCCAAGGGGAGGGTACCTGCAGAGCAGAAATAAGCCAAAGATAGTATGTGTGATAAAGATACTTGCTTTAGTAGACCATCAAGCACTATAATTAACCAAATAGGCTTTCCTGGATAAAAGTCACGGTTGCTTCAGTGGGAAATATACATTGATCCTCATTCTGACACCATTCTCTTGCTAGGAAGGCACAGATTGGAAAAAAAACAAAAACTATAAATATACTCAGTCTGGTGGGGGAGAGATAGAAATCATAAGACACTGTAATACTAGAGCGATGTGAAGTATTAAAATTAAGATGGGCACTAAGGTACTATTATGAGCATGGTAGAGTGTCCAATAAATTTTGCCTTTTCTTTGGAATCTGGGGACTAGAGGGGAGACTGGGGTGACATATGAAATGGCTGGAAATTCACAGAGAAAAGCATGACTTAAGGTTGATGAGGGAGAAAAGGGGAGCTGATGGTATTTTAATGGGTTATATCATGCAAAGATGTGGTTACAGTAAAGGAATATATACTGAGTAATGGGTTGTACAAAAGATGCCAATGAGGTACATGCAGCTAATCCAGCTGAAGAAGTTGAACACAGCCACTGATAAAATTCGAAAAATGTGTTGAGGATTGATGTCCTTGACCCTTAAAAGGACTTAGTAGCTGTGGTTCAGCATGTTCGCCCCACTGGGATGAGATTTAAATGGATACCATTGTTGTCTCAGAATGAGAGCACAGAAGTAAAGGGCTAGGAAGAGAAGTCAAGGATATAAGGAGGGAAAACTTCCCAACACTGATAAATCACATAAATATTTCAGGCAAAGAAACCCAACAAACTCCAATAAGAAAAAAACCCCAATTTCTGGTGGTCCTTACTAACGACTATTGAGAAGAAAAGCCTTTACCAGATCAATAGCTGCAGGGTACCAGGGGATATATTGCTTTGCTCAAGCAATGACATCCCATCTGAAACAGCAGCTACAATTGGAGTTAGCACCGGGATGAGCTTACGATGAACCACTGTCATCCTCCAAGACCCATCTGTTTTCTGCACAGGCAAAATATGAGAGTGGAATTTGGATGTAGTGGGAATCACCAGCCCTGCACCCTTCAAGTCCCTAAGAGTGGCAGTCATCTCTGCAATCCCTTCAGGAACCCAGGATTAATTGGGAGTCACGTTTTTCTAGGTAGGGCAGTTCTAGTTGCTTCCACTTCGCCTTTCCCAGCATAACAGCCCTCACTGCGCCAGTCAGAGCGCCAATGTGGCGTTTCAGGCAGCTGCTCAGTATTTTTATTCCAATTATGCATCCTGGAACAGGGGAAATAACTACAGAATGGTTCTGGTGGTCCACTGGACCCACTGTGAGGCAGACCTGAGCTAAAACTCCATTGTTCACCTGGTCCCCCTGAGCCCCAACTCCGACTGGTGGACCAGAGTGACGTTTTGGGTGACCTGGAATTAACGTCACTTCTGAACCAGTGTCTAATAATCCCCGAAAGAGCTGATCATTTCCTTTTCCCCATTGTGCCGTTGCGCTGGGCCAAGGCCATCAGTCTCCTTGGGGAAGCCTTGGAGGAAGATTAATAGTATCAATTTCTGACAGTGTAACAG